>NW_008619481.1:2098-53117 GCF_000691845.1 Merops nubicus | reverse complement strand
CTAAAGGATTCTATGATTCTATGGAAAGCATGTTTGCAGGTTTCCATTATCATCCATATATTCTGCAATCTTTGTGCAAACGTCTCTGACCTCTACATCAAATCTCACCTTTTTAAGCTACCACCTAGAGAAAGAAATACATTTATTCAGGTGTTGATTTGTTTCGTGTTTCCTGACTTTAGAAGAGGAAGCTATTCATAAACCTGTTATGTTAACCAAACTGGTAGGAAGGTGAAAAGAAAATGGGGAAATAAGAAAAAGGAAATAGAAATCTGTTTCCCACATCTTCTCCAGCTCCTCTCCAAGCCAAGGAGAAATGTACTTAGGAGAGACCACAGAACAAAACACTTGCAATGGGTGGCCTTTATTGTAAGCAGCAAATCTAAGTAGCCAGCTTTAAATCAGCTGGTAAGACACAGTTCATTTGACAAGAAGGAACACTGAACCTATGCATCATAGTGCCTTGGGGGGCTGTCCATTGCCCTGCTTTGAGCATCATGGACAGGCATCGTTACTACATCTACAAGCAGGAAAGGTCTTCCATAAGACTGATCCTTGACATTGTAAGGGAGAACCTGGTGTTACTTCAAGCATTTGAATACTCAAATCCTTTGGTAAAATAATTGGCATCTTAATGCCTGCCAAAGTGTACAGGGAGCACCTTGGATTGCCTAATGCAAGAAGATTCACTTTGTGAATGTCTCTTGTAATAGATTTTAGTCAGAAGTAGTCTTTCCCAAATTTATTTAGGATCAAAAGAACTATTAATTCATGTATCCACGTGCAAATAGAGGGTTCTTGAGCTGGTACTTGCAAAAATATCCCAAAGGCCAAACTTTCACAACGCCACTCTCCCTGTGCAGTAATTGACCGCTTGAGTCATCCCACTAAAGCCAAGGGAACAACTTTTAAATTAAATGTGAGTAAAATTCTGACCCCAAATGACTTGCCAGGATCACACAGGGAGTCTGTGGCACCCAGCCCAGGTTTCGCAGAGGATAACAGGGTAAGCTAGCTGAGCAGTAAAGGTCTTGCAAGACGACAAGGCACAGAGAAAGACTACAAAGGGATGCATTGTCACAATATATCGAGCTTGCAAAACTGCCAACACACATTTTTAAAAATGCTGGCTGTATCAATTACACAAGCCCCTGGGCAGGTCTGTGGTTCAAGGCCAGCACTTGTGTACTCGGGAACATGAGCCGACACTGACTTTGGTAGCACTGCAGGGTTAACATTTGGTTAAGAATGTATGATTCATGAATGGTTCCTCTAATCTAACATGCACACGCATGCTTCCCTCTAACATTAGTCAGAACTAGCTCCTCTCTTTTTCTAAAACAAACATATTTATTCTGATCAGCACAGGGAAATTTCCATTCCGTTTGTGTGTTTCAAGTGCTCTTTCATCTTACTAAAATGGCAAACGGTAAGCAGCAAAACCGAGTTTTTCCAGCTCAGGAATGAATAGTGCTAATCTCCAGACTTTATCTGTATCATGAATAGAATTGGAAGTTGAGCAATCTCCCATTTTTTTGTGGGGCTACTGTTTGCACTCTGTGAAAATGCCTTGAATTGCTCCCTCTTCTTCTACTTTTACATATAGAACACAATCGAGTTAGAATGTGAAACTGCTTTATAGGTTCTCTGTGAGCTGACAAATAACATTCTCTAGGTGATCCTGCTCTGGCAGGGGGGTTGGACTAGATGATCTTTCGAGGTCCCTTCCAACCCCTATGATTCTATGATTCTATGATTGAAAGCCTCAAGGCTCTGAAGAGTGCACCCCTACAGCCTGAACTTCCCTGTGCATACATGGCAACCTGAACTATATGTTCACACAAAACGTGAAAGACTTCTGAGCTGTCCAGACTGTGGATTGGGGTGTGTGAAAGTGATCAGGCACAAATGGAAAACACAAACGTTACAATTCACTGCTCATAAAAGCCTGGTGCACAATGATAGCCTCGATTAGAGTTACGTGAGAAAAAGCAATTCTGTTTTGTGAAGGAATTAATGACAAGAGAGATGATATTTCCAACTAAAGTAAATCTAGGTTTTATAAGGGTGATCTTCCAATAGACTGACCAAAAATCACCAACGGTCTTGCTGCAATGAGCCTAGAGCCATAAACACTGGTAGCCTAGGAGCTCAGGCTTCTGAGGAGCAAGGAGTTTGAAAGCCAGACACTTGTCCTCTTGTTAATTAGGAACCTGGAAGCTGTAGGACCCTAGAAAATTGCAAAAAAAAAAACCAAAACAAACCAAGACAACCCAGACTGTGACCTAAAGAGGTGAAATTCAGGCTTCTCATTATCTCACTTGTCTACTAGTCCCTCATGTGCATTGCTGAGGGAACAGGTGAAAGCTGAGGAGAAGGCAGAGTAGAAACCTGCCTAGCAGACTGAGTCCCAGGGAAACCTGGGTTCCATCATACACTGAAAGGCCTCCACAGAATGTTTTGATTGTGAAACTATATTCTTTGGCATGAAAATATTTTGGTGGAGAATTTCTTACCAGTTCCGGTCATATGCTTTCTTCAAATGTTTTTGAGCTGATGTAATTTATACATCTCTCATTTTTCAAGGCTAGCTCTAAAAGTCACAATCTAATTATAAACATTCTGTAAAATAGAAGTAATTCCAATGAAGTCAGTCGAATTGCACTAATGGGAACCTGTTACAGTAAGACTCAAACCTTGTGATTTCAAAACTGCTGCAGCTCTCAGAGTGACTTTCACTGGAACTGCATGCCACTATGCAAAAGACAAAGAGGGCTTTCAGGTTATGAGAGTGCCATTGAATGGTCCAATCACCACTGAAAACTACAGGCTGCAACATTTTTCCAGGTAATATATAATGACATACTCATGTACTGGTGAAAATCTATTGTTTAAATAAAGGAGAATATATTGCTAAGAAGCTTTGGAAGGCTTACTTCTGGCACTTTATCAAAGTTAAATGGCATCAGGAATAAGAGACTTAAAGGACATGGTGATAATTAGAAATTAAGAAATGAGTTATTACTGCAAACTGAAAATATGTTAACTACAGTTTGTAGTAATTAGCAAAATTACTGGGCTTGATAGTAATAAATGCAAATAATTATAATTATTTATAGATGGACAGAAGTATAATCATCAAACATACCATGGATATTGGACACTGAAGAGTAATTTCACTGGATCCGTCCTACTTTATACTTGCTCTTCATTATATTTATTAGTCATTAGAACAGTGTTTAAAATTATTTATGAAAGCATTTTAGTCCTATAATTAGGATTAATATTGAAAGTCACAATAATTGCTCAAGCAAAGTTAGAGTGCTATGTTACTTACTGTATGTGCAGGACTCAACTAAACAGCAACTACAACTATTGCTCTGCCAATTTCAAACATTGCAATTAGGGTTTTGAGCATAACTGATTTGTTATTCTTCTTGTTGTTTGTTTCTTTGGCTGCCAAAATGGAAGTGAGGACAGGTAACTCAGGCTGGAGGGTCCAAACGTAAATCTGTTAGGTATTCTGACCTAAGACCCTTCAACATATTACATTTACTTTGCCACAAAGCACTATATTCAAGCTGAAACTAAATGTTTTGTTTGCTTGCAAGAAATGCAGAAGAAATTAAGAATACACTTGCAAAGCTGCTAGAAAGTGCTGCTACTTTCCCCTGTTTCTGCATTTTTAGTGCTTAGGCAGCTGGGATAGAAGAGATCCAGTGGCAAGTTTGTAGGTAACACTGAAGTGTAGGTGTGGAGGGAAAGGCTGGGCTGAGTTTTACAGGTAGCTGCTCATTTGCTCAATAGGAATAGGGACCTGTTGAAGCAGGGTGAAGTGAGTCGTTCTTCAAAGTACTGTGTTGCAGTGCGCCTCCTGGAGACCGAGGTTTCTGTTGCCTCTTTGTCCCCAAACATGGGCACACATCCAGAATTTTCCATCTTTCCCAGGTTGTGGTTGGCTTAGCCACCACAAGACCAATCCCCTAACACCCATTGGACCCCTGACCTGTAGGTAACCCATCCAGGTATCCTTACAGGACAATGCCTTTGTAAACCCACCTACCTACCTGTTAAAAACCCCTGGCCCCAAGGCCACATGCTCTTTTGCTTCTCCCCTGGGGTGGGTGCTGTTTCAGTACCTGCCTCAGGTGTTTCTTCTTTGTTATTTTCATGTTATTTAAACCTTTTATTTTGGAAGAAAGCGATCGTTGCCCATCCCTCCTTTACTCGCCACTGCCCTCCTCTTCGCTGACGACCACCCTGGAGGTACTACTGGGGTCCCGCTGGGGGTGTTTTCTTCCCGGGCAAAACCAGCGGGGTTAAAACCCTCTCAAAATATATTTTTGATAAGTAATAGTACTGCCAGGTTGTTGACTGTGTAAAACATCTGAGAGTATGATCACTAATAAATTTTCTGTCTGCTTTTGGGTGGGGAACTGAACTCAAGTGAATGGCCCAATGATCAGGCAACAGAATCTTCTAATTGAACATGGCACACTCCAGCTCTCAGGATGACAAAGATATCTCTAACATAAAGGTGAGGACACTTGTCAGCCAGGGGGATAATTTGGGAACCTATTCCCATGCCCATGAAAGTCTGGCAATGGTATAATGTAAAGCAACCTCAGCCAAAGATGTTGCAAAGAGAGCCTCTCCACTTAGCTCACCCTCTGTATCCAGGGACATGTAGGCTGTCTGTGAATACAAAAGTAAGGAAAACCATGTTCCTGTCAACCTCCATTAACCCTTGGTGTTATGGTAACGGGAGCATTAACTTGGCTATTGACAGCTAAGAGACTACACTCTTGTGAGAAAACCATTTGCAGTTGCAACTGTTATTACTTCTTCAATCCAAATCTGAAATAATTCTGAGATAACCTGATCTATATTTATAGTGAAGGTACTATTTCTCAAAGATTGTGTCCAGAAGTACCTGAAACTTTTAACATCTGTGTGCTTATATACATAACAATGTATAATTTAATATCACAAAATAAAACAATTTCTGCAGGCACAGTATGAGGTAATGTCTACCTGTTATTTTAAAGAACTGTTAATATTTTTTTTTTACTTTTTTTATTTTTATTTTATTATGCAAATTGCACGTATTAGTCTTTTGCCCTGTCTACATTGATTAATTTTCATACCTGCCCATAACATCTTGCTGAAATTAACAGCAGTTCACCTGCATGGTATCGCTTGCAAAATCAGCATCTTTAGTTGGGATTGCATTGTGTTTGACTTAACATAAACACTTGTTTGTTTGTGTTTTTTTTTTAATGTGGTAAGACTTTTCATGGACTATATGATTTCTGATGTGGCTGAATTGTTATTTATCTAGTTTCTCTAGTTTTTTTCCCATGTGAAAGACATTTATTTTTAAACTGAAATTTTGACTACCACAATGACTTTGAGTTAGAACAAGCAGACCAAGTAAGGCGATAATACATTATCACAAGAGAAACTGAGCCACATTCTTTCCCTTTTACAGTTAATTCCTCTTTTCATTGCACTCTTAAATGTTTAAGTAATTTAGACAGTAAAGGCAGTGTGATAGAGATGGCTGAGTCCTCAGAAAGGAAAAAAGGCAAAATTATTGACTTCGTCTGCTGGGCAGGTTGTTGCTGCCGACTTAACTTGCAGAGGTGCAGAGGCCTCACCATGTGCTTCATTCACATTGGAACTGGTTGATTAAGTTGGCCACGCTCTGATCACCAGCTTGTGCAAGCACATCTTTTTATGTAGACATAATCTGCCTGTGGCTCTATCTCCAAGTGATAGGTTTTTGACTTTATCTTGTGCAGTATGAGGATGATTTCCAACATTCATGATTTTAGACACTCAGCTTCTGCTAAGGTGAGTCAGCTACCAGTGTCTTTAAATCTCTCCATCGGGAAGGCCTGGTGCATTCCTTGTGAAGTTGTAACAGGCCTGGACCTCAGCATCCAGACCATGCCATAATGTAGCTAGTACCTAATACTGATAACACCCATCTGTAAAGCCAGGCTGGTGCAGCATAGCTCTGCTGGGCCATTCACTTGTCTGGAGAGGCAAAGGGCCAGTGGTAGGAGGTAAGTGCAGGTAGCCTTCGTTCTCCCAGGACAGCTGTCCTTCACCAGCACGTAGCTCCTCTGCTTTGCATTGGTGGCGTTTTAAATAGCCACATCTTTTTCACAGATGTGTTCAAGATCTAATCTTGTAGAGTTCTCAGTTTTTTTCCAGGGTAAATCTCACCAGGAAGAGGGACAAATATTGATTCTACTAACATTTTAATTCTGCATTTTTATTCTAATAACGTTTTGTTTTGAAATAACATTTTCATTATTGGTGTGTTGGCTCTGCATTTTTTTCCCCTTTTCCTGTTGAACTTGGGTGTCATTCATGAATGTTTACAATGAGACTTAAGTTGTTCGTGTGGTTTACATTCAGCCATTAATACTTCAAAGAAACTTGAATCTATTCTCACTTCCCATTTGCATTGTGGAAAGATCAACGTACCCTATGGGGGATTTTCTGCTCTTCACCATGTGTACAATTTTTTTTCTTTTTGGAAAAACCACAACATTATAGAGGATGTGGAAATGGTCCTGTAAAAAGAAACCAACAAAATAAGCAGTTCCTCCTACTTTATTGCTGTAATTATAGACTGTGCATGCAGGCCCTTCTACATTTACAGATTTTTTTTCAACATAGATCTTAAATCACATTTTAAATTGGAAATAAATGTTAGTATAAAATGTAAAGCTAAGCTTGAGCAAGTCCAGTGTTATTTTTCATTCAGTATTCTTACCAATAATGCATTTGAAGAGGCTCATCTCACCCTCTGGATTCAAAAAATTCCAAGTTAAATCCCTTGAATCAGAGTCTTTTATGTATTCCACATGTTATATTGGATATTAATGCTTAAAAATGCTCTGAGCTGTAGTTTCTGAGTACATCTGATTTTCACAGATAACGTCAGATTCAGAGTGGTTATATCAGTTCTAAGTGTTAACCAAAAGCATGGTTTTATTAATTTTATTTAATAAATATTCCTTACCACCAAGGCATACTAATGCCTGATACAAACTGTATCTTAATTGACAGCAACAAATTATGTAAAAACACTGCAGTGCCAGCTATTTGGTTAAAGAGAATATTTATTTAAGGTGGAGCATAAAAGCAGGGAAGAAAAAGCAGAATGTCTCAGATAAGAGGCCAAGGCATTCCAGAGAACAGCAAAAATAGAGGTAACACCTGTTGTGCAGAAAACCCTTCAGCATGGTCTCCTCCCTGGCTGCAGGGTCAGACTCCCAGGGAACTTTGTGGGCCCTAATCCATGAAGCTCAGATATGTAGCACAAGAAGCTGGCAGTAAAATAACTAGTAAACCATTCTAAATGCAATAACTTTCCTAAAGCATTTTCTGGCTTCCTTAGACTTATTTTTATTTGCTTAGTGGATACATTGTACAGTACTAACCCAAATAAAAGTAAATATTGGTTCCAATCACTGATATACTCATCAGAACTTCCTTTTGTAGACTGTTCCTTCCCCACATAATTCCTTCTAATTATTTCAATGTAATATTCATATTTCTTAGTTATATCAAGATGCATGCCTTTGGAAAATGACATTTTTTATATGGGTGTAAGGCACTACAGTTTCTGGTTTTTTTTGTGGGTTTTGTTTATGCTTTATTTTTTTTGTTTTGTTTGGTTTTGTTTGTGTTTTTTGTTTTGTTTTGGTTTGTTTGTTTGTTTGGTTTTGTTTGTTTGTTTGTTTTATTTTGTTTTTGTTTTTCCCCTGGTACCATAAGCTTGAAATGTATGCTTTCTGAGACAAAATTGAAAAAAAATCCAAACAGGATATCACATCTCATAAAGAAACGATGCATATTACACAAGGTTTCAAATGTAGAAAAAGATACTTACAAAACTTGTGTCTCAAAATGTAACAGAAGCGTTTCAAAACAGTAGCAGCTGCATGCACCCTATTTGTGTTTCCTCAACATCATCCAGAGGCAGAGTCTTACAGAATGGGCTGTAGTATTTGCAAAAAATGTGTGCACTTGCTCCTAGTTAGGACACATTACTATTATGCACTGAAAAGCTAGCTACATCATTGATTCTTAGACAAAAGATGAGACCTTCACACAACCTTCAGGTGCTATGGTGATAATTTTTTTCATGCCTGGTTCATTCAAGCAAAATCTGTTCCAGTGCTCGAAATCACCAGATGGTGCTGTTAAAGATAGCCATGCAAGTTCTGCTGGAAGGAGCACATAGTCAGTCGTGCCTTGGAAGAAATACTACCTAGGGAATGGTGAGGGGTTTTAAACAGCTTTGCTCACCTATCAGTTAATCTCACTCCTGATTTTTGTTTGACATAATCTGTATCCCAGGTACTCAACAGCAGCAATGATTTTCTATTTCTGTGCTACAAAAATGCACTGCAGAACACGTTTGTAGAAGTGTTTAGAGGGCGGGAATATTTAGTAGCCCAGTGAGGGCATTAGTTAGGTGGTCCCAGTGCAGACGGACCACTTTGGGAAGGGAGCTGACAAAATGCTTACCCTCTCATGTCTGATCTCACTGCTAGCACTGCAAACAAAGGAGTTCAGTTAGTTCCAGTAACAGCAGTGTTATTTTTTTGTGATGTGAAACTGCCTAATTCCACAAGCCTATTTTATATAGATCACTGTACTGCCTCTAATGGTAGAGACTCTAATGGTAAATGGGTCATATTTAAACCGTTGTCCTACAGTAGAAATGTTTCACACTTCATCACCAGCTCTTTGAGCTATCCTTCCCTTAAACCACTTAAAAAAAAGTTGTAAAAGGCAGTTCACAGTTTATTCCTGATGGGGAATGCTTATATCAACCTCTGAACTTCTGTGTTTCTGGACTGAGAAAAATGGGTGCACTGTTTCTTCTCATAAACAAGTTGTTTCCATGTTCTGTGGGAATGTTTATATTTAAGAATACTCTACATGCAGGTGGCAAGCTGCAGGAGTAAAGTACTTCCCACTGCACCAAAACTGACCCTTCACATGTTAGCTATATGCAGTTTCAAACTGGGAGTTGTGTGTCTTCAGTTAAATATTTCTAGCAGTCCAAAATGTGAATCCTCAGCATCTGAAACAAGGCTAGTACTTCACGGGTCTGCTCCAACACTGGCAATCTTAATACTCAGGAGCTACATTTACAAACCTATTTTTTCTGACTTGGCTTGTTTTTAGCAGATATATCTTGAGGTCCTGGGATCTTACAGCAAAAATACAATGCATTTTATGTAGTGTTCTTGAATTTGAGAAATTCAAAGTGTTTAATAAAAATAACAACAAACTTAAGAAGTGTTGTTTCTTAGGAAATAAACTTTCATTGCAGTCTTCAGTTTAGCACCGCGTAAACTGGGGACATGTCATGTTAAGGATTAAGAAGAGAAATGAGAAATTCCCCAAACCTGGAGAGTCTTGATTTTCAAGCTTTTTCTCTAACAAATACTTATTTATTGGAATCAGACTCCATGTAGAATTCTGACTGCTGCAGGAAAGCAATTTATTTATGGCAGAAAACATGCTATTAAGCTTTTTCTTTATCTTGTTCACTGTAAGAAGCAATGAATATACTTTATATCTTTGTTAGTTAATTTTCTTAAGTGTTTTGCAAATTATTGGTCACAAAGAGGAATGGGGAACACACAGAACCAAGAACAATTCTTGTATTCCCAGAAGTGAGATGTTGGAAAGGTTAAGGCTTGTGCCACATACATGTCAGTGAAAAATGAGTCAAGTCCCAGTTCAGCATATCAAAAAGTTTATGTAAACTTTCAAGATCTGGTGCTTTACCTGGGAAGAAGGTTGAGATATTGCTATAAAATTGAATTTGATAGTCTGTGTCAGAGGTAAGGAAACTGAGCACCAGTTTTTGGTGGTGTGAAGGATAGCTGATTGGACATGCTTACTCCGGAATGAAAGTACTGTGCTTTAAATGCATTTTTCCCTGAATAAAACCAGACATATAGGAAATTAACTATAAATAGTTTGAGAGCTATTCTGTGCTAACTGTCCCTGTAGGTAGCATCTAATAGTCAAACTTCTTCAGAAAATTGACAAGATTTTTCTCTGGATATTTAATTTTTCCTCAGAAAGAGAGATAAAGGTACGTAGACTTAACACTGCACTGATTCATGGCTCGATGAATGCTAATGGAAGTGGTGATTCATCCATGATTAATTTATGTTATTTTTTTACTCTTTATCATACAGCCATAGTTTAAAATTGCTATTGGTCCAAATTATGGTAACAGCTAGGCAATGCTCTGAGGTTCTGAGCACTGCTAGGCTATCTGTTGTTTCATGTGTAGTTAAAAATTAGAATAACTGCAGAGTTAAAGCATAAAATGACATATATATGTATAATATGTGAATTAAATAAACAGGTGAGGAGATAAGGGAGTAGTGAAACTTCCCTTATATCCCGGCTGCCTAGCCTCGGTGCAGCACATCACAAGCCTCACAGTCAAGGTGAGTAGGCAAGCAGAAGAGGGTAATTTAGTGGATTGCTACTATTGAAAGGAAGGAAAGGAAGAAAAGGAAGAAAGACATCTGGACACTGTGGAGACACACCCCAGACACCTGACAGAGCAAAAAGGGAACACTAGAAGATTGGTATAAAACAATGTACTGCTTTTAAAAATTGTTCTTTGATGAAAAAAAGATGCTCATGGAAAGTGGATGGATTAGCAAAGAGAAGTTACCAGAAGAAGAGATTCACTTATTTTTGCTATTTAAAAGTTAGGATAGTTTGAGCTGGACAGCCATTTCCAGGATGCCAGTTTATCTTCTCCAAAATAGGGGTTTAAGCTGGGTGGAACTGCCCCTTTCCATTGACTCTGGAAACAGCTAAAATTATTAATATAAACTAGATCTACTCTTTATAAATACAAAGAGTAGGTGAGATAAATCTCACCCTCCATGAAGTCCCAGTATTGGGCTGTTGATTATTGCATTCATATATCTTGCATTAAGGTGCATCTTTATCTGTCCCATTTGATTCTTGGATTTTGTATACAGAACTGTGGAAGTCAAATTCTATAATTCTGGGATCAGTGAATTTGTGTGATACAAAGGTGAAGTGAAGAATTGTCACACATGGCCATGGATATGAGATGCAGCCCAAGGTCTGTGTGTCCATCTTTTGCTGCTAGAGGTATGAGTGTCAGAAACCTATTAATAAAGTTGTTCCTTCATTTTGAGTTACTGTTCCTCACTCATGTGAATTTCTTCTTTCAAAATCTTTGTTTGTTTAGGTAAGGAAGAGTAGGAGATTCATCTTGGTTTCCCAATATGATCTTTTACTTCTAAGATAAGCTAATTCTATTTCAGAGGAACTGAGTGATTTTTATGGAAACCCAACAATATTTCAGAGTCAGAGCCACAACAGAAGAAAAAAGTAGTACTACTCTGTATATTTTCGGCTTAAGTGAAAGTAATAACTTATTCTAAACAATGTACTGTTTGAGATTGTGACTGAAAGTAGAAATAACTATTGAGAGATCAACAGAACTAATGGCTAACAGGGAACTGCTTCAGCCTAGGCTAGGGTAAGAGATTTTGAATCATGAGCCTGCTAGGTTGTGTCTATAATATAATAATGACTTAGGGATCACCCTCCGGGGTGGAAGAAAAGTGCTATGGAAAGACTTTTATTCAACTAAACCCTCTTTTCAACCAAAGTCAGAATAATCCATACTGGGTATGGTCCTTGGCTCAGGCTGAATCCTGATTCCAGTGTACTGTGTGTGTATGCAACTTGGCCTTGCGTGACAACTACACAAGGAAGTATGCTGGACATGTAACAGCATGGATCAGATGTCAGTGCTCAGTTAAAGTCTGGGCCAGGTTTAATTTATTAATACAGATACTGCCAAACTCACAAGGTCCATAATAAGAGGTGGCTAAATTATCAAGTGATGACAGGATATGAATCGATTCCCAGTTTGTGGGGCTCAGGTGGAGTAGCAAGGAAGGAAAATAGGGATGTAAAACCAAATAGAATAGAACGGTTTAGTTGAAAAGGATCTACAGTGACCATCTAGTTCAACTGTCACCTTGGAATTATAGAGTGCTTTGGGTGGGAAGAGACCCTTAAAGGTTATGTAGTCCAATCCCCATGCAGTGAACAGGGACATCTTCAATTAGATTAGGTTGCTCTGAACCCAGTCCAACCTGACCTTTAATGTTGGGATGGGGCTGGATGGGGCATGTACTATCTCTCTGGGCAACCTGTACCGGTGTTTCATCACCCTTATTGTAAAAATATCTTCCTTACATTTAGCTTAAATCTACCCTCTTTAAAACCATTACCCCTTGTCCTCTCACAACAGGCCCATCTAAAAAGACTGTCCCCATCTTTCTTATAAGCCCCCTTTTAGTACTGAAAGGCCTCAATAAGGTCACCCAGGAACCTTCTTTTCTCCAGGCTGAACAACCCCAACTCTCCCAGCCTTTCTCCATAGGAGAGGTGTTCCAGCCATCTGATCATTTTTGTGCACCTCTTCTGAACCCACTCCAACAGGTCTTTCCTGTCCTGAGGACGTCAGAGCTGGTTGCAGTACTCCAGGTAGAGTCTCACCAAAGTGGAGTAGAGGGGCAGAATCACCTCCCTTGGCTTGCTTTCCATGTTTCTTTTGATGGATCCCACA
The DNA here is from genome assembly GCF_000691845.1 of Merops nubicus. Lineage (NCBI taxonomy): Eukaryota > Metazoa > Chordata > Aves > Coraciiformes > Meropidae > Merops > Merops nubicus. The sequence goes on along the minus strand of NW_008619481.1, from coordinate 40,432 downwards.
ATATGGTTGGTCTTCTGGGCTGTGAGTGCACTTTGCCAGATCATGTCCAGCTTCTCATCCACTAGTGCCTCCAAGTCTGTCTCTGCAGCACTGCCTCAATCTCTTCATCCCCCAGCCTGTATTGTTACCAAGGGCTGCCCTGATCCTGGTGCAGGATCTTGCACTAGGCCTTGTTGAACCTCATGAGGTTCACAGAGGTCCACTTCTCAAGCTTGTCCAGGTCCTTCTGGGTGGCATCCTCTTCCTCAGGCATAACAACTGCACCATGCAGCTTGGCGTGGTCTGTAAACTTGCTGAGGATAACTTGTCACATAGTACATTTGCATAAAATTTTGTCTTCATCAGATGAAAATTTTACTCTTGTTAAGTGCTTTCTCTTTCTTCTCAGGCTGTGAGGAAGTCTTTAGCCTTGCCCACCTGGAGACTGTTGATTTATTTGCAAGGCGGGCTGTGAACTTGGCAATGAAGTTGTTCTGAGATCTCTGACAAGAGATAAGTCCACTTGAATTTTGCTCTTCTCTATGCCAGAAATGATATGAGTAAAACTAGTTGCATTCAGAGTGTACCCTGAATCCAGACTAAAGATTTATTCTCCACTAGAAAACAGAATGGTGAGATCTGCAATGTCAAGTATCACTTGAGAGGTGGGTAGTGCTTGTGTTGGAAGAAATAGTGATATTGGAAAGCAGGATAATAATTTGTTGTCAGTGTCTGCTTTAAATGTAGTGATATAAACCACTAACATTTGTGGGGACTGAATACACAGCAAAATGTGAGAATATGGCCATTGGAGCTGTGCAGAGAGAAGAGAGAACATAACTCTCCTGCATGCTGACAGAGGTATTTCATCTGGATTCTTAACATTCAAAAAACTAAGGAGGTTTTTCAGAGTTGAGTCTTAAGACTAAAGATGTCCTGAAGCAAAAATAAATGCAATGGTGAATTAGCCACTACATTGACCATTACTAAAATCACTGCAAGACATTTAACAAACTGGAGGGCAAATTCACTTATTACACCAAGAGACCTGGAACAGCTCTGACAACATAGTGTCAAGCTCTTTTTTTGAGTGCCTGAGAAGGGATCAGTTCCAGAAACCTGATTGTGGCTGTCACTTCTCGCGTTACAAAGTCTCATAGAAACTGTAATGTCAATGGTTGTTTTCATCAAAGCCCAGACTGAGGTTCCAGGCTATCTGGTATATCTGTTATAGCCTCTGCAAGATGGAGGTAAAGTACACGACCCACAGAAGAATGTCTTTTTGCTCTCATGTTTGACTGATGGCATGATGAGGAAAGGTGCCTTCCATGAGGCTGTATGAACATGTAATAAGCAATATTCAATAGAAAGTATGAGTTTATTCCAGTGGAGGGAGGATAGCCATGATGTTATACAACCACCCAGATACGTGCCCTTGTTCTGCATGCAAAACATGTCCAGAGCAGGATTTTTAATTTCCAAACATTTCTGCACAAGTGTAATTTTTTTCACAGACAGTGTATTCATGTATGAAAAGTCAGGCATGTGCATGGAAGTATGAGGTTTCTTGAAATTACTTGCCTACATTCTTCTACCTCTTCTGTATCCACCTGCACATTTAGATTATTGACTTACAGGGGCAGGAATTTTATATTCCTGCATGACTCTCTAATGCCAAGGAGAAAGAAGCTCAGTCTCAGCTGAGCTCTTTGGACAAGACCAGAATACTTATTTTAAAAACTAAGAAGCCTTCCCAAGCTCATCACTTCAGAGCATGCTATATTTCAATGTGGCCAAAGAGTCACAGCCACAGAGAAGGACCTGTAGTACTGAGTGCTGCGTAACATAATGCAAAAAAGTGTGTGCTACCTCAAAAAGGTCAAAGCTCATAAGAGGCAACATCTCTGATAGCTTCTTCTCAAGTTTCCCTTATGTAAGAAAATTGCATTTTTGATACAAAATACTAATCATTGACTGCTCCATAGTGAGGGTAGAAGGTGCCAGTCTTGTGTGAGCAGGAGAGTATGCAATGATCCAACTTTATTTTCTGCCTTGTGTAAGAGAAAGACCAGCCCTAACTAGGTCAAGCACAGTCAGCCCTGCATATTGTTTCACAGTCTTGCTTAAAGGGACATCCTATGACATTCAGAAGGTTTATTTGAAGGGCAAAATTTAAAGGTACATTAAATCAATAATAATTTACTGGAAGAGATTTGAAGTTCAGAGCCCTCAAAAAATATGTTAGAAGTCCAGAAGGATGAAAACAAAGTTAGATAAATGAAGATAAGATCACTTCCACTTTTTTTTTTTTTTCTACCTGTGAACTATTTTTGACCTGGAAGATTTGTAACATAAGAATAAAATCTGCTTTAGGCAACATTTACACCTTGCATACCAATAACCTGCTTACAATTTACAGTGTTGACATGCAATATGTTCCATCCTTATCCCTGGCATCAGATGATGTGCTGAAATGTGACATGCAGGCACTGAAAGTTAGCTGGAAGCTATGATTCCCATCAAGGAGAGAGGTTATAGGAGGAAATCACATAGAAGTTTTGCAGGTTAACCAGAGGTATTACTGAACTGAAACTCTCAGCAGTGATGGTCCATTTTTTAGAAAATGGACATGAGAAGAGTAAGAGTGCTGCTTGTGCTCATGTTGTTGCACTTTAATACCAACTCTCTAGGGATTTGTATGGCACTAACAATGGGTCAGCCCTATTTTCAATGATGTGACACAGATGGAAGCCTTTCCTGAAGGATCTCAACGTCCGAGAATATGTTAGTACAGTTTTTCAATGCAGGAGGGAGCAATAAGAGCCCTACATTGTCAGGTTGTTTTTTGTTTTTGTTTTTTTGTTTTTGGTTTGTTTTGGTTTGTTTGTTTGTTTGTTTGTTTTTCTGAGACCAGGGCAGTTTTGCTTGCTATTGCAGAGCAAACTTCAAGATCACCTCCCTGAGCTCTCATAGTCAATCATTTAATAGATTTATGGATGTGGGCTATACGTTATTACCCTTGAGTATTACGAGAGAAACTCCACATGATTTCAAGGTTTCCTCAAACTGTTGTACAGGTTGATGATGACTTTCTGTGTGTGCATCTGCCAGTATGACTGTGTGTGCACTGACCAGCAGCCTCTGTACTGTGATGTCAGAGATGGAATTTTAAAATTAAAGTGGAGAAAATATCCTGCCTGAAGCTGTAATCATTGAGGAGCAAGGATGGAATGTGACCAATGCTTTAAACGTAAGTGGGACTTTAACAGGTTAAACATACGGAAGACTGAAGACCTGTTTTTTTAAGCACATAGTTAAAGGCAATGGCAACAGCTGTTAACTCCAAAACAATGGAGAAAAAGTCCCTTTGGCATTCTGCTTAGTGCTATGAATTTGATACTGGTGGACATTCAGGGTACACCCTCAAAACAGGCCCTGGCAATGCACCTAAAGGAGCTCTAGGCTACCTCAAAGCAGGGCATTCTTATTCTTTTAGCAACCACTTTTATACCTCCTTTCCCTCAGGAACAGCTTTGGCTTCAGAAAGTATGACTAGAAAATCAGAAGATGACCCTAAGGTAGTAAAATCAGTAGGATAAATTAAGAGCAGTGTCCAGTGTCATTTATATGGGCTTTCCCAGACTTGGATGCTTGGCTGGACCATTACAGTCACATGTACTTGAGAAGACAATGGATTCAGAGAGTCCCTGTGTGGTTTGGGTTTTCATTTGGTTGGTTGGCTGGTTTTGGTGGTTTGGTTCGGTTTGATTTTCCTGGGTTCCTGGAGTCTACAAAGGTATTTGCTACTATTGGTAAGGTTATATACTCAAGAAAATTTCAGCAGTGGTTAGCTTATGGTGAGTCATTTGGCATAAATTCCAAGTGCCATGGATTATGGAGGTGGCTTCACTCCTAACTGTGGTAAAAGATGGAGAGAAGACTGGAAGCTCTTCTGAAGACTACAGAGCTCTTCCTGAGCTCTCTTCAGTGCTCTGTGCTTTCCACAGACAGACAGCTCTATTCTTTCAGTTTCTTAGATGGGTTTCTTCTGGAATATTTACTTTGCAATATGCTCTCTTAACAGGTTGCCAGCTCTAAAAGAAAACCACTTACTATTCTTTTACTTTGCTAATAGAGTATGATGTTTCCTCTAGAAAGAAGAGCATATTAGCTATCAGCAAGAATTGAATTTCTTACAGATTTTTTGTTACTGTTCTACAATGAAAGTCTTATTTAATTGATTTCTTTATGATCCAGTGGATCTCCATTTAGCTTAACTGTCATTTGAGATGGAGGAATGATTAGATCTGCAAATAAGAGCTTCTGAGTGATTTTTTTTAGCTGTGTTTTCTTACATTAAATCACCTTTGAAGACTTTTAAAACAGTGGTCTCTTCCTGAAGGGCTTGGTAGAACAATATTCTGAACTTAATCCTATGCAGACTGTGTAGGCATTTTATTTACTGCATGTGAAAAGTCCTGTTGATATAAACTACTCAACTGTATCCAGCTCCTGAAGGATTCAACCCAAAATACCTGGACTCCAGGAGGCTGTTTAGATTACGGTCATGACTAGAAGGGCTGGGTTTTGCATGACAGAAGTGTCATAAGACACAGACAAGTTACAGAATGTCACAAATGTGTCTGCTGCAGCCCTCTTGAGTAGCTTCACCAGTAACCAAAATATTTAATCAAGAGATATTGCCATTTAAACCCAAAATATTTTAATTTGTGAATGTTGTTCACTTTTTTAAAAAATGAAAGTTTAAAAATTGCAATTTATCTTCAGATTGTTAAATAACTTTTCCCAGATATTTTGGCTTTTGGAATGACAAAAGCAATTTTCAACTGGAAAAGAGAAAAAAAATATTTAATTTCAAAAGTTTCAAACGAAAGTAAAAACCATTTTGAACAGTCACAGCCCTGGGTGTGGTAGAGAGGGGGGTTTCCAGAATCTTACATGCCTATTTTCTGTGCTTTATGGAAATGCAGAGCCAGGTGAAGACAGGGGAACCTTGATCAGGCGGAGTCTTAGAGCTGAAGTGTCCAGGATCTGAGGCAGTGCAGAAACACAAGGTTTGAAACAGTCTTCAGATTCTACAGGGCACAGAAGGAAAGCTCATGTGAGAAGTGTGAATCCATCGCTTATTGATGATTAGAAAATAATGTTTTAAATGAAAAATTTCAACCAGCTCTTATATTACACTTAACCTATATCACAGACAGCAATTCACAGCAAGGATGTAACAAAGAAACAGGATCAGGAGGTAGCTAGTCAGATTTGATTTTGTTTGGCTTATGGCTTATTTTACTAAGTCTTATCCTGTCAGACTGCTCCCTATGTCTGTTTTCATGTGGTTGCACAGTGATATTGCAAATATTTTTGTCATGTAGGATTGAAAAAGTAGTTACAGAAACAAAGGGAATACACAACCTCAAAAAATCAGAAGAGGACTGTCACTGCATGTCCATCTTTCTGATTTTAGTAAATGTCTCAATGCAGAAGTGAAAGAGAATCATCTTTCAAAGACAGAAAGAGAACCTGACAGAAATATAACTGCCCTGACCACAAAGCAGTTGCTCTTTAGCTGTTGTTTAACCAAATATGAGGCTCACTCTGGCGAAGTCCATACAAAAGGTTGGCAAGTTGTCTAAGAGATACATTTCAAACAGATTAAGAGCAGAAATGGAATGCTTCCAACACATTCAGCTTAGACCAAAATCCAGGAGAAAACCACCCCAAAAAAAAAGGAATTGTTTTCGCTTGGTAGCACAGTGCACTATTTTACAGTTCAGCAATGACATATGCTCTTACTCAACTGCCGTGCCCTAGAGGTACTGTACTGGGTAATAAAGCCATGCGTTGATTTATAACAAAAATCTGTGTCTTTGTTGTTTCGAAGTCTGAATCTGGTGACCTAAAAGAAAAGAGCAAAAGCAATTTGCTTTCCAGTGCAACAGATAGGGAACCTGCTGTTTGGAGTGGGATAGATTTTATCATTTTAATATTTTTAAAGCGTGCTGTTTAGCACTTTATGAATATACATAAAAGAGTTAAAGCAGGGGTAGAGCCTGGCTCACATGTGCAGCAGTATAACCTTCAATCTGTATTGAGAGAATCTGTCTGGAGAAGGATTGGGAAACTACATGCTCCTCCAAAAATCAACTAGTCTAGGCCCAAAGGGAAGGTAAGATTTTCTGAAAGTTCAACCTGGAACTGATATTTTCAGCATCAAAACAGGTGTTTATTTACACTACCAGGTTATTTGTAGCTTGCCTGGACTTTTGTGACATCTTTGCACAAAAGCTGACAGCTAGAAGCAATATATGTATTGGAACCAGAATATCTAGTAAAACACTTGTTTATGCATTTGATTCTTTCTTATTTAATCTTTTGAGCAAAATTCCAGATATCTCAGATTTTCCCCAGGGACCTCTTTGTGTAGCGGAACTAATACACTCAACATTCAAGGCCAATTTCTATAGAACTCTTGCATGGGAGAGCAATAACACTTGCTAGAATTGTCCGTCTCCTATCAAGCATGAACCTAATCTAAGCAAATTTTAAGTGACTTCGCTCTCTTCACATACTCAGATCTGTTGAGGCTGCTGATCATGAGGCTTGCTCATTTGCTTCACTTTCATTCTCAATGCTTTTCACATGTCTTCATTTAAGACACTACGGGGATGATCTTTCTTGGTCCCTCATGCCAGAGAAAATCTGTTTCAATCTGTGGAATCATAGGAGCAAGGAAGAAGCCACACATACTACCTGGAGTCGCAGCTTAATGGAGCATTGATGAGATGCATGTTTCCAGTTGTGACTCACTTTTGTGGCATCTTCCTGGTCCCATAACCCTGAGCCCTAGAATTCATCTTCCCATTAAAAAACCCTATATGGCAGTCTCTCATGTGTTGGAAGTGGAGGTCCAAGGAAGGTCTATGACAACCATATCTTGATGTTGCAGTCTCCCCTTTCATGGACAGATGACACTAGAGTTGTGCAGAAGTGGCTGGGTTTGAAGACCATAGTGAATATAAAAGATATGTTAAAGCTGTCTAAGGGCTTTGGCCTGGGTATACATTGGTTCACTTTGTTAAACTACTGCACAAGGTAGACACCTCCAGCATGGGAGAGGTGGAAAATCAGAAAAAATTAGAGATCTGGAGGTATGAGGTGACATGGAAAGCTGAATCACAAAACTGAAGACCATGTTCTGTTATCACTAATTTTACCTTGTGCTGTCAGTTTCTCCATAGATGAGAACTCAGAGTAATCCCAGACTTAAAAAGAAAATGGAGTGAGTCAGTACACTTTTCTGCTTTTCCTGGCCACCACTTATGTGGGTTTGACCACATAGCTTATGAACAACTCTGAATAGAAACAGTAGATGTGCTCCCACCCACCAAAAAGCAAATGAAAAACTGTAAATCCAGGATCAGCACATAAAAGCAGCTGATGGTTTCTTTCATTTAGTTTGTGAATTGCTTGATACAGTGTATTTTCCACAACTTTAAAAAAAATATTTTTAATGTGGTATACATACAAATTATGTGTGTGACTATCTATCCATTGCTACACAGAACATGGTAATACAAAACCACACACAGAGGTAGAAATATATAGTCACATAGAGTTCCTTTTGACTGAAAAGCACATGAAAATTTCAGAATTTGAGAGCTTCTTTGTTTGGATTTGACTAGACACTCTCCAATGCTTTGATTCAGCAGAAGACAGAAGTGAGAATCTGAAGATCCATTGAACTACTATTCAACAGAAGCTAGTATGCTGTTACCATCTGTGAGTCTGGTGTAGCATAACTTAATGTAGTGTACATAGTACCCCACCAGATGATGTGACTCTATCTGTGAACTTTTACGGGTCTCTGTTGCCTCACACAGAAGTGTAATTCTTGTTACATGGCCAACATCTAAGAAAAAAAACACCTACATCCCTTCAAAATTAATCTGACCATTTTAAACATGTCATGAACCTGCCTCAGCCAATAAAGCAATAGCATTTGATAAAAGATATTCTCCAGGCTCTTTCAAGACTACCAAAGATGGCTGCTATTGCCAGCTATGGTACTGAGTGATACAAATGATGATAGAATTCCCTACATCTCTCAAGATTATTTGAGATGGTTGACCAAAGAATATGGATGCTAATGTCTGCCACAAACCTGGGCTCACTGTGGTTTGTGCTTGCCTAAACTCCGTTTCTGATACGAGGTGAGGCATCCTGTGTTATTCTTGCAAGTTACTGCTGCTGAGACTTGCTTGCAGTACCGTTCTTGCTAATTGTGTGCTGCGCTGCTTTGCCTAACAACTGCCTGTCTTAAGTGGCACCTTCTAATTTAAACTCCTCAACTTTGCACAACTAAGCACTGCAGATTGCTGAATGAGTGAAAGGTTGCAGATTTGCCTATCTCTGTGAGATAATGAAACCTGAAAATAGTGCTTGTAAAATAACAGCTCGCTAGCTGTTTATGAGATACATAAATTACCACTCATGGCTCTTTCTGCAGATTAGCACGTTCTGTGCTTTATTCATTTTAGGGTTTGCTAGGAGGCCTGTAAGTGTTCAATGGTTTAGAAGTACAAGTAATATATTTAATGCATCACTAATCTAGTGGTTCTGTTTTCACACCCTCCCTACAGTACAAAGACTAAATTTTGAGGAATTTTGATGTGCTGAAACTGAAGCAGTGAGAGTTTGACTTTCACTATTCCTCTGTGTGATGAAACATAAGAGTACAACCCCACAAATAAATTCTTATGCCAATCATTAAGCATTTATCATGAGGCTTTCTGAGTAAGCATTATGGATAGGTCACCTAGGCAGGAAATCAGCTAGGGCTAGTTTCTCTATAGCAGGTTATACCACATGACTGCTGAGGGTGATCTCTCTAGGAGCACCACAACAAACAGGCAGGGAGCTGCTGACAGTAGACATGAACCTGCTGTCTTTTGCCATTTTGGTTAGTTACAAAAAGCGAAATGTGCTCTGTTAAGAGGCCCATCTTGCTTCATGTATTAATGTCTGGACTGAGAATCATCTAAAGCAGTTCTAACATCATACAGTCCCTTTCCTATCATTTTTTTTTCCCATTCCTAAAGGAAATTAGCAATTAGCAGAGCTTATAACTATGTGCAAATGGCTTGTTCTTCATCTCACAGCCAGAAGAAGAATTTTAGGAAGTGATAAAGATTTTGCTTATGATGGTGAAGGCTCAGTTCAATTCCTTAACCAGATGTCTTGAAAGTATCTTAGACAACCACATGGGATTTACAGGTAAAACACAGGGTCTACAGAAAGCCTGTGCCATTGAGTAGCAGTGGCTGGAGGCTGAGTAGGATAACACAGGACATCTCAAGAGACCCTACAGGGCCATGTTTAGGCAACCTGGCTGCCTAATGCTGGCCCTGAACCCTCTACTATCTGAGCTCTAAAGTTTACCTAGCTGTCTAATGTCAGCACTGTGTAGGGTAAGAGCATTCAAACAGGTTGAAATGACCCAGGACCTGTGTTTAACACTGAGCAGCAACTGCTCTGATGGCAGGATACTGAGCATCCCTGAAAAATAAACAGCTGAAGATGACTTTGAAGATGACAGATGAAGATGACACCAAATAATGATTTCTTTAAGTGTCTACTTTTAGAACACCTTGAAAATTAAGGGAAATTTGGATATCACTGTATTCTGAAAATAATTCCCTAAAAGCTAAATGTCAATTGGCTGAGTGTTAATCCTAAAATCTTTGGCTCTAGTTTTTGTATGCAGAGTGATGGACTGTTCTTCTGATATACCTTTAACATTTCTTCTGAACATTCCTAAACCTGAAATGTTCCTAAAGCACCTGCAGAACCAGGTACTGCTGTACTCAATGGCAATATAATTTTTCCTGTTACTATATGGGCTGTAATTGTCTTTCTGAAGTTTCCAATCACTTTGTTCTGTGAGATCCAACTGATGGATAACAGCTATTTTCCTCTTCACAGACATGATAGCTAGTAAGTGGGTTTTGAGATACACTCCTACCTCTTCCATCCCTAGAACTCTACAAGCCTTAAAATCCTGTTTCTCACTACACAATGCTAACAACAAGAAGTAAAAAAGAGAATTTTGAGGATAATGTATTCACTTCTCTTATATTTTCTTTCATCTAGACTGAGATCAAGAAAGAAAACACAGGGAGAAGATAGTAGGACATAAGTGATGATACTTTTATTGCTTTGCAAATTTGGTGGTGAATGGATTTAAATCCAATTGGTGTCTGGTCACAGGCAGTGTTCCCCAAGGCTCAGTATTTGGGCCAGTCCTGTTTAATATCTATCACTGACCTTGATGAGGGGATCAAGTGCACTCTCAGCAAGTTTGCAGATGACACCAAGTTGGGTGGGAATGTTAATCTGCCTGAGGGTATAAAGGTTCTACAGAGGGATCTGGACAGGTTGGATTGATGGGCTGAGGCCAATTGTATGAGCTTCAACATGGCCAGGTGCCAGGTCCTGCAATTTATTTGCAGCAACCCGAGGTAATGCTACAGGCTTGGGGAAGAGTGGCTGGAAAGCTGCCAGGTGGGAAAGGACCTGGGGGTGTTGGCTGACAGCCAGCAGAATATGAGCCAGTAGTGTGTGCAGGTGGCCAAGAAGGCCAATAGCATCTTTGGTTTGTGTCAGAAACAGTGTTGCCAGCAGGAGTACAGAATTGATCTGATCATCCCCTATATTCAGCAGTGGTAAGACCAGACCTTGAATACTGTGTTCAATTTTGGGCCACTTACCACAAGAAGAACACTAGGGTGCTGGAGGGTGTCCAAAGAAGGTCAACAACGCTGCTGAAAGGTCTAGAAAACAATACTTGTGAGGAGCAGCTGAGAGAACTAGAGCCATTTAGCCTGGAGAAAAAGCAGCTCAGGGAAGACCTTATTGCTCTCTACGACTACCTGAAAAGAGGTTGTGGGGGTTTCGCGTTGTTTTGCAGCACGGGTGTTGGTTTATTCTTCCATGTAAGAAGTGGTAGGGCAAGAGTAAATGGTCTCAGGTTGCACCAAAGGAAAATTTCTTCACAGAAAGCTTTGTAAAGCACTGGAACAGGCTGACCAGGGAAGTGGTGGAGTCAACATCTCTGGAGGTATTTAAAAGACATGTGGTGCTTAGGGACATGGTTTAGTGGTGCCCTGGAAGTGCTGGTTATCACTTGGATTTGATGATTTTAAAAGTCTCTTCCAACAAAAATGATTCTATGATTCGAGCCAGGGCCCTTTTCAAAGGGCTTGCTTTACTAAGATTTAGCAATTTCACTTGAAGCAGCAAGAGTAAATTACTCTTTTGCAACTGTGGAATATTTTCTGACAAAGTTGTGTATAAAGGTTCAGCTGTTTTGAGCTTTGTAAATAGCATGACCTCTCAGTCCCTCGACCTGCCAGCCCCTGCCTCAGCAGTACCACAGGATGGCTCCCCAAAAGCCCAGCCCTACTCAGCCATGGGTCCTTCTGAGGTGGACCCACCCTTGGGCCCACATCCTTGCCTGGCTTTGGCCTGTCCCTATCCCCATGGAGGTGCCTGATGGCTGGATTGGGTCTGTCTTGGTACCTCCTGGCTGCCTACTTCTTGCTGAGGGTGGGATGGACCTGACACAGGCTGTGAAGACTTAACAAAGTCTCATGTCAGACAAGAACCAGGGTAGGCAGAAGCTGTCCCAGCTCACAGGCCTCATGCCTGGAGAAGGTTAAGGTTAGGGTTATTTCTTCCCCCTGGTTAATTGGTCAGTAAAAAACATTTTGTGAGATGGGCAGGACAACAGCTGTAGCATAATACCCTGGAACTGGGGAAATAGGCAAGGAAGTTAAAGGCACAGCTCCTCCCATGAGCTTTTACAGTAGTTCTGTTTATTTTACAAATGCTACAGGCTTTGAAATCACAGATCATCTCCCCCAGAGCGATCCCAGGGTCTGGTTGCCAGAGCTGGGGAGGCAGGTCTTTGTTTATGAGCAGATGACACCGACCGGAAGCCAGCAACTATCTCATCTCTCCTGACACCACAGTGGGAGTCTGTGTTCCCTTTAAACCACTCTTCTGAGAAAATGTGGGGACTGACTGAAGGTTTTACTTATTTAGTGTGCTAATGAGGCAAGGCCTGGGACATGCACAGCTGTGTTTGGAGCCCAGCAGCTTGGAAAGCTGCATGTTCATCTGTAGGATCACTTTTAACCCTAACATCCAGAAGTGTACTGCAAGCATCATCTCCTGCTAAAACTCTTTCTCTAATGATAACGACAGTGTCAGTCCCTTTTGGACTGCAGTTAACGACTTCTGGTTCTGATGGATATGGCCCTCTCTGTTACAGCTTTTCTTGTCTTCATGCCACAGGAGTGTTTTTCTGAGAGGGAGAGAGGGCCTTCCAGCTCTGTTACATCCCTGCCCTATGTCTGTATCATGAACAAGTGAAATTACATAGAGCTGGGTCTGAATTCACTTGTTTCATGCTCTGTCTAGCCTTAATGAGAAAAAGAATCAGACAAGAATCTGGTATTGAGTGTATTGCACCTTGGAGCCCTTGATTCAAGGAAGGTACTTACAATCTTCCTTTTAAAAGTCACAATGGGAGTGCTCTTCTCTTCAAATGGTGAGAAAAGCAAAACAATGTCCTCTAGTCTCCATCTATGTGAGATCTTAGCTTGAAGGACAACCTTTGGAATTATGAGGCCCAGAACTTACTGTCAGTGTTCTTTGAGATAATTCAAAATAGGAGCCCACCCTAATCGTTACTGTGTGGTTCAGGAGTTGAAACAGAGTGAGGAAAGACTGTACACCTCTGTGTAAAAAATCATTCATGATTCTTTAGCTTCTCCTCTCACACCACTCCCATGAGACAGCAAGGGAGGTGGTGGCCTTGTAGCTTAGTGATTATGGCACTCTCTGAAGTGAAAGAATACATGGCCTTGGTTTAAAGGCTATACATGGTTATTTTGTGTCATTGAGTGTTTCTAGGCCTAGGCCATAATTGGAGCAAATATTGACAGATTCCTGCTGGCTAGTGAGCTGTAGGTCTCCATTTGATGCATGCTGAAATGGTTAAGCATTAGAACCCTTTTCAGAGAGGCGAAAGACGTTTTTGAATATCCAGTTTTCTCAAAAAAGTGCAATAACTTTATCAGAGCCTTTCTAGGATTAATGGCTTAGTTCCAGGCATTTCAATTTGCAAAATAAATAACTTCGCATCAATGAAAATGAGCAAAACATGAAAAGACCTGGATAAAAAAAATCCCAAACAAAAAGAGCTCTGGAAGCTGATATTAATAGGAAAAAAGAGAGAGAAGTAATGAATAATTCATATATTATTTTGGAACATATTTTTTAAAAGAAACTTAGTATGTGAGGAAAAGGTTTATTCCTCAGTCTTTTCTTTGTAGACTGCTTAGAGGCAGAAGTATAGGGAAGAGAATTGAGAAATAAAAAACTCATAAATGTGCATGTGTTTGTCTGGAGGGAATCCTTTAAAAACTACTACATCTATCCAGCCAGACTGTGACATAGCATTCATCTGTGTCATGTTTGAATCCCTCACATATATTACAGTCTTTCTGAGTCAGAAAACAATTAGGAGATGGAAATGCTCAGATGTACGATTCAAGCCCTTTAGTGCAGGACTAACCTTTTCACAAGCTAAAAAATTGCAGTGAGAAAGTAATGTGGTAAACAGCTGGCAAACTCCTAACCCCATTGCCCTCCTATAAGCAGTGTTTCGCTAGAGCTGGAGTTATAACATCACATCTCATTTTGGACATTCACCACATTATTTTCTTTGAAAAGCAGCATTACACCAATTCATTTGTATGGATTTTGATTTTTCCTGATCTACTTCAACACTGAGAAAGAGGAAAGAAATGAGAAGGTTGTTAATCTAAACAATTCAAGTATCCAGAAGTAGCATGCTTCATCTAAGCCACTGCAGAGTGATGAGCATTTTCAGAGGTATATTCATCCCATGGTTTTTAGGCCTTTGTTATTCTCTAACTGCACATGAAACTTAGATGCCCATCTTATACTAGATGTGTAAGGTTGAATGAGATTAATCCAGGCCTTCGTTAATACCAGACTTCAAGTTAGAAAGTAAAACTCACTTTGTCATAATGTGTCTTAGTGTCATTTAAAATCTGCTTGATTTCCAGTTGACTTAAGATGCCTAGAGAAATTCGTTTTTCTTTGCAGAATCACCATTAATTGTTCCTATCAAAGAAGTTTGCTGCTCTGTGGTTTATAACCTGGGATTGTTCAGATACATTTTTCTGAGATGTTTCCCCCACAACCTGTGGCCAGAAGGTTAGTTATTAGTATTGTGCATCACTAATGTGTGCTAAGGCTTTTTAGTCAAGTACTGCAAGATCAGAAATTGGCTCTTATTTTCTAATGGAGAACGGGGGACAGACGCTGTTCTTAATTGCTATGTTGGAGGTAAGACAAACCCACAGAATACAGGTTCCTTTAGGTCTGACATAAATATTGGTCAACATTTATTAATTTTGCAGTATTGTTTGGGGTATGATTTGCTATATTAAATAATTCTCTGAATCTTTCAAGTTCTGTATTATGAATCTTTCAGTAGTCAGAGGACTCAAAAAAGGCTTCAGGATAAAGACAAACCCTTCCAGCCAACACGGGAGTTGGAGGGAAGAGCTCAAGCTGCAGGAAATAGCAAGGAAGGAAGTATTAGGAAATTTGTCACGCATGTCTGGGTGCTTCAAATCTCCCTCATAATTAAGAACCACTGAACTTCTGAAACACAGAGTTCTTTCATATTACTGGGCAGCACATAATAAATTAACAGCCTGAATCTGAAAGAATCCTTCATAAATGTCAGTCTTCAAAGTCATCAAACCAATAAAATGAACTACAGCTTTTAAAGCCGTGCTTTAGAGGCAGTATCTAGAATCTTTGTTTAGAAAACAAGTCTACAAAAGTCTGTATGGTATTTCAAAGCAAAGTGGCTCCAAAGTAGCATGGGCAGCTAGGTAGACAGAAACTGGGTTTATGCCAGGTTTCTGCAGGCAGATGACAATTAGGAGAGCAATCAAAGCATCTGACTTTTGCAATATAATTTAGCTGTGTATTTCAGCTACGTAATCCCCACAGACTTTCTGGGTAGTCAATAAAAGGAGATGTGTTTTCTCAGACACCATCTGGAGCTCCTAACTTGTATTCTGTCTACAGCCATCTCCTAAAGAATCTCTTCTTCTGTTGCCTAGAGAAAAGCTCGAGAAACTAGCCATAACATAGCTGGCTAAATTCAGCACATAAAGATGACACCTATACATGAGATTTTAATACTAATTTAAGACAAAACATTTATATTGTACTCTCATATTTTCCACCGTTCTTCTTGATTTATGTTGCCCAAACTACTTAGAGCAGGAGCGTTTGATTACTTCATCGCAGTTTGCTTTATGTTCCATTATTCAATCTCTTTATGATATCCATTTGTACAACAGATTCATTATTATTTAGCAAGTTTATTGTACTTTAAGGTATGCTATATTACCAAGTGAATTCATATATTAATCAGGCATGAGCTTGCTTTTAATGATCCCATTACAAAATTGTTTATAAGAGCAACCTGTGGTATTGCTTGTTAACACAAGCATAAAAAACATTACTAACATTTTTTTTTGTAAAATATATTCTATAATAAGTTATTAATGAATTTAGCTGCATCTAGTAATTTTTTAATAATTATTAATAAAGAACAAGCACACACACACATGCACACTTCCTAGAAAATGACATTGTATACGTAATGGTCCCTTATCAAGCTATCATCAGTTAAATTTGTGGTTATTATGTTTTCATGTTTTGTGAGAATATAAACCAAAAACTGGTTTAGAAAATTGTCATTCACTGAAAGTGGTGTAAAAATCCATCCAATTTTCCACATAAAGTGTGACAAATAGTTCTTGATTTACAGCAAAAATCCCTCTAATCGACTTCAGGGAGTGAAAAGGGCCAAGGAACAAATAACCCAGGTTGTAAAGAAAAACAACAGCACTGTTATTGCTTCACTCATCAGGAAAACCCTTGGTAACCTAGTTTGGTCAGTGGTCTTGTACCTCCTCCCCATGGGCTGTAGAAGTTGATAGAAATACCATCAGTTAATGAAGTGCCCATTAGTTATCTGTAGCACAGTACAAACAAAACCCCAGAGAGAACAGCAGTGTGCACTGCAGACAGATGTGATCTGCAGTGTTTCCCACCACCCTAGACTTTCAGCTGCCCGTACAAGGGTATCAACTGGAGCTCTCAACACGGAGCTCTCTCCCCCTTGCCTGTTTGGCTAAGTTTCCTCCCCATGAGAACAAGAGCAAGAAGTGGCTGGGTGCGAGTGGGAAAAGTGCCAGCCCACACCAGGTGCTGGCCACAGTTTAGATACAGACTTCATCATGTAAATAGACAAAATATAGAAAACTAAGAGAGGAAATATCCATGTGAAAAGGACTAAATGACTTCTCTCATGTAGAGCAAAACATTAAGAGATGTGACAGTGTTATCCTGAACCCAAATCCCAAACCCCTGGCTCATTTCCTGAGCCATGCAGAATTACTGCCATTCAACTAGCATGCACAGTAGGTCAAATCTTCATCTCACAATAGTATATAGCCAAGGGCTGGATGCTGGGTGATTCACAGGTAAAGATCTTTTCTGCCAAATGCAAAAGCATCTTGACTGACATTTTCTAGAGTGATTTTTGTAGCACTTTCTAGATTCCCTACCACCAAGAGGATTAAAAATGTCATAAAAATTATTAATGTCATTATTAATGCTCAGGCCCTTGTCAAAACACATTATAACGTTTCCTTTGGAGACACTACAATGTATCATGGGAATGGACAAGATGATCTAATAGATCTTTTCTATCTTTTTTTCTCACATAATCATGTCAGTCAGCACTATATAGTCATAGTAATTTATACCTCCCACTGCTTACAGATTACACTAGTGTAATCCAGTCCTGTTACATAGATCTAAAAACAAGGTAGGGACTGGTTTTATTGACTTTTAATGCCAGAAAAGATTGGCCTAACCGTGCCTTAAGTGTTTAGGTGACATTGACCTCTATTTTTAGTAGACTTTGTCTCTTTTCGAAGCTGTGAGAGTGACAGAAGAGCCCACACCATGGGTATTTCCCACACGTTATTATTCAGAGTTCTTAGGCTAATTGCTTTTCTTGCATGGAAATTAAGAACACACGCAAGAAAAAACAGTCAAAATTTTATCTTATGGTCATAATTTGGAAATATTTTTCTCAGCAGATATTGCATTTTACAAACTTTATCACTGGTGATTCCAATGTATTAATTGGTTATTATAAGTTTCACTGTTCATTTTAAATGTTACCTATTATTCATAATTTTCATTACATTTCAATTCCAAAGTATGTAAAAAGCCCAACCATAAAGCTCTTCACTTATTCAGTTCCAATTAATTTCAAAGTAATTTTTAACAGGATCTATATTATTGAGATCCCTGCAGTCTTTCCAAGTTTTTTAAACATGGGATTGGGTTTTCCACTCCTGTGTTTCAATTAAGAATGGACATAAATTTTTTTTGAGTTTTAAGGATTTGAGAAAATCATGACTGGGGGAGAGAAGACTAGGCTTTTCTCAAGTACAAGAGTCCTTAATCTTTTTCAGTACATCCATTTCATCTTTTGGTATGCAATATTTTTAATACAGATAAACTATATCAAACATCTTGCAAAGGTTCAGCATTTTAACGATGCTTAGGATTCTGAAATGTCAACATTTTTCAGAGAAAGTAGCTGAATCAGGCCAGAGTAATTTTATTACTAAAACATGCAGCAAGCAAAATATGAAGTCAGGTACTTGTAGGTATTTGAAGGCAAACTAATTCTGTGAAGAGACACTTCAATTCCCATGAATACAATGTTAACAGAACAACTCCTTCATAATTCCAAAACTATCTTTACAAGTAACAAAGTATCTGAAAATCTATCATGTAAAGTGAAAGCGTTAATGATAATATATCTACAGAGTACTTTGTAACAGTAAAGCAATATTTGACCCAGTGCAGTAGCTGGAGAAAAATATTCCAATTTTTAATTTGTGAACTGAATTGTGTCTTCACAATGTTATCATTAGCAGCTGAAATATGATTATACACTGTTAAAATTAAAACAATTGAATTGCAGCATATATTGAAATATTCCTAGTAGATTTTGTTATGCAGGAAATGGCTATGTCATCTTACGACTTTGTAGTAACAAAAAATAGTCAGAAAAATTATTTCCATGGTTTGAGATGTGTGAGCACAGACTAATCTGTGCCCTTTAAGAAATAACATGTTTTCTCAGTTAAAAAGAGGAGGAAATATCTTGTTTGCAACAAATGGAGCTTTTCTTCTAGAAAACTGGATCACTTCAGGCTTTGGTGAGTCCTGAAAATCATGTACCCTTTCATGTCAGAATTAAATGGTGACTATGATGGAATATGGGTTGTGTTAGGGTACAGTTTTATTAGTTCTTCATGATTCTCTTGTCACTTTCTCCAGTTTCACAGTTTTAGCAACAAAAAAAAAAAAATTCAAGAGTTTTATTCTTAGATACCATGATTTTTATTGCCTGTACTGTTTGAATGCTGTCTTATGTATGACAGTCCACCACGAAACACTACAAAATATCTTGTACATAACCTACAGTGGCTGTTATGGCAATGGATTTCTTGGTCTGTGTAGGAGTGGGCCTTGAATAATTGAAACTACAGAAATCCTACTCAGGCCAAACCTTAGAGCAAGGTCATTGTGTCTCTCCTGAACCATTTGGTCCTGACCTAATGGAACTAGAGAAGCCAAAGGATAATGATGGCACAAGGGCAACCAACCACAGGAGATTTAAGCCAGAGATTGAGAGATTTCTTCCACAGCAACCAAAATTAAGAATTTAATACCTTGCAGCCAGATCCTAAACTCTAGTGATTCACTGAAAAGCAGGTACCCAGGTAGAAAGAGGGGTTGCAGTGGTCCATGTTCCAGCAACTGCTCTGCTCAGAGTTGTGGAAATTCATTCAGCACCACAAAGGCTTGTCCATGCCTAAACTTACATGTGGAGGTATGCACAGAAAATTTCTAGCTTGAGGAACTAAGCACCAAAGTGCTGCTTTTACTCTGCTGCATTTCAGTGTGAAGTCAGAAGGGTATCTAAACTCTCAGTCCTGGGAAGATCTGCAGTCAGAAATGCTCTGAGCACATATAGGGCAGTAACAAGTCCAGTGCAAAGAGCAGTAGCCAGAGGAAGTGGCTGTCAGTACTCAGAGGAAGAAGTGAGAGATAAGATATTTAAGCCTTGGGGATTTTTCCTGTTGGGAGTAATTAATATGTAGGTCTCTTCTCCTTGATCCAGTCATCCAATGCCTATCTTGCCGAGTCAGGGCTTGGTAAACTTGCAATGCTCAGACTGTGACAAAAGGAACAACGCACATGACTCTGTACTGGTTGTAGCACACTTCTGAAAGAAGAAATAACTAGGTGCTAATCCCTTTTCCCTGGACTGCTAATATGTTCTGTATTGCTTTAAAATAATAATAATAAAAAAAATTCAGGTAGCATGAACAGAACAAAACCCACCAGTTTCTAATCTCACTGTTACAAACCTTTAAGTCATAAACTGTGTCTAGTCACCTAATAATGCCCTGGACGTTTCCCTGGCACCAGGTACGTAGGTAAGTTAACATCCATGGTATTTACTTCGTGCTATGGTGTGGCTGTGTCTACAGCGCACAGAGGAAATAGTTCATGGTCTGAACTCAAGCTAAGGAAAAATAAAGCCATGGCATGCCTAGGAGTCATCTAACAACTGAGGAGTTTTTCTACTGAATGCTTGCCCAATATAGAATGATATTATCATTAACAGGCAGACCAGCAGCCAAACTCCTCCCTCTGCTACCACACCACACACCAGAGATCCAAAGTGACAGACAACCAATCGAAGAAGTCAGTACACTCAGCCACTACAACGGACATGAAGGGAGCAAGCCAGGCAATGAACCAAGCTGTGGGCAATGGTAGCAACCAGGCCATGAGCCCAGTTCTATAGTAAGGACTCAGAGGCAGTTTCAAGTTCTGGTCCTATTATCCTGGAAACACCACTTGCTGTGAACAGTCAGGGAGCCCTTGTAACAACCAGAATCCACACACACTGTATAAACAAACCTCTCAGCTCCACTATAAGCAGAGTCAGCTCTTATAGAGGTGGCTTCTTGCCCCACCACCAAGTAAATGTGGAAGGCAGGAGCACGTGGTGGTGATCTCCTAATCAATTCCCACCCAAGACTGCCAGACCCTGGGTGAAAAGCAATGAAGAGGGTCTTTCTTGCCTGGTTGTGCACATCATCCATATACCAACCCTCACCCAGGGCTGGGGGTTTAAACCCAGTACTTCAGCAGTGCAGCTGACCAAATTCCAGCTTGTGGAATGCTCCCTCCCACTGTCTAAATTCATTCTGTCTTTTTGTCTTTCTTTCCATATAGCTAGGGAGCTAGCTTTGCTAGTTGCAAGAACGTATAACTCATCCATGGGTGAAGCAAACAGCCGAGTTCGAACAGTGAGTACTGTTTGTAATCAACAACAGCTTTTTTTTTGGTTGTTGTTGTTGTTCAGTAACAAACCTGAATATTTCTAGGATCATTCTTATTTCTGATATGTTTCTTTAGAGACATCATAAATAAAATAGATTGACTACATGACAGCCTGTATGTTAGGACCTCAGATTTAAAAAAAAAAAAAAAAAATTAAAATAAAAAAAATTATATATCACTGAAAGACAGTAGGGTTCTGTCTCTAAGTGGGGTCAGATCTGAAAGGTCTCTAGGTAAAAAAAAACCCCAAACAACAACATCAACAACAAGAGACAAATATGAGATTTTCAGAGGGTTCTTGGGACCCAACTCTCTCTTATTTCAAAGTTGAGAAAGAACCCATGAAGCATAATTTTAATGTTTAGATCTAAATATTTTTACAGATCTGATACCCTGACACTTCCAAACACCTTGTTCATTGCCTATTAACACTTAAAATGGCAAATATGTTTTATATTCAAGTTTTACTCTGACATCATTTATTCAGAAAGAGATCAACCCTGAAATGCGATGACTTAAAACGAAACCTATGATTCATTTAATGTCATGGTCTGTTTGTTGAAAATATTGGTCAGTCTTTCACTAGTACTAAATTTATCTTCAGATTCTTATTTTCTGTTTCTGTAGAACACTTCATATTGTGTTCATTTACTTGTATCTTTGAGAAAGTAAAAGTTTAATCCTCTCTGTATGAAATTAGTTATACTAATGCTTGGATAATTATAAGCTTTGAAATACATTTAAAGTTGTGTTTTAATAATCTACAGGAAATTAATTTTTAAACCTGTCATCTACTAACTGATATTTCTAAGTCAAATTTCTGTACCGCTTTGTTGCTTTTAGGCAATTCTCCACTTGCCAGGTTTAGTATCAGGCATAGAAAGCTGTATTGAGTCACTGCTCATTTGAGTGTTAAAATTCAATTTACAGTTGCACAGATGTTCTGAGATCCTTTGAATTTAATGAGGATGACTCACACAGATGAGTAAAGAGGATGGACTTTGAGTCCTCTAATGTTTTCTGAGATCAATGCATTCCAGGTGAAAATCATTCAGCTCAATCCATGCTATAATTCTGCATTGCCCATTATCTTTGTCCTCTTTCCTTGTCTTGATGCTTAAAATAGGTATATTTTGAAATGAATAGGTTTTAGTAACCATTACCTGACTTGCAGTAATGACATGACATTTCCTGCCTTATTTCTGCCTTCCCCTACTAATGGCCTGTATCAGTCCTTGAAAAGTTTTCTTATATTAAGTTATTCTTTACATATAGGTGGCAGTATATTATGCCAGTAATGCTACTTTGTTAGAAAAATTAGACTGTTTTCAAATTTAGAGTTAATGATTTCTTTTAAAAAAAGAACAATTAAAAATGTCTCTAAGGAAACCCTGTTTGTGCATATGAATTTAAAACTGCAAAATATTAGGACAAACATATGTTGTTCACATCAGTAATGCAGTCTCATATGGATCTGTGAGTATCTGTGAAGCATCTCCACACAATCAGAAATGCTACTGCTGAATATGAGCTACGAGAAAGATTTGAGAAATAGCGTGACAATGATTTACATGAACAGATATTGAAGAACTTGTAATTATTTGGAAAGCAAAATAATAAAAGATGATAAACTAAAGTATGTCAAATTAAATGAAATAATAAATTTTGAAAGTTGGATCATGACTTTCTGTCTCCCCATCAAATTACAGAGATGAAGCATAGATTTAGTGAAATCTGAAGAGGAATTAGAATAGGAAGGGATGTAATTAGGGCAAACAGTAAAATCTGTGCTTCTTAGAACTCATAATCTCAGTATGTTTTTAAGGCCAAGAATTTCACAAGCAATGAAGAAGAACCAAGTATCACAAGAATTTCTTAGAGTTAAAGATAAAAAATATTATTACAAAGCTTTGGAAAAGAAAGTTATGCTTCAGACTTTAATCCAAATTTTAGCTATTATGCTGAAGAGGACAAATGGGAGGGTTAGGATAAACTTTCATTATCCCATGTTAGTCCAGGACCTCTAAACATCTGTCACTGGTTATTGTCAGAGACAGGATCTTGGACTAGCTAGAGCCTTATGTTTGAAAAAGAGTAGCAAATCCAATACCTAGTTTTGTAACAGCAATTTCTAGATACTGTGAGCTGCCTCAGAGCACCTCTTTCATGGTAACTCCTCTGCCTGATCCTTCCCCAAGGGCAAAAATTTAGCTCTTTGTGGAGATATGCAGATGCCTTGATAGCGAAGCTGTGTAGTCCTGTTGCGAGGAAGGGCAGATACACACAAAGAAACATACAGCAATCACAAGAGCAAGCTGGACCAAACAAGTGGGAAAGGGAAGAGCATGGCCAGAAGGATCTCCTTTCCCTGTCTCTTCACTGTTAGAAGATGTTGTTATTTCAAGCACAAATCTCTGTGTGTCTGTGTGTGTGGCAGGGTGTGAGGGCATTGGTACATTGTAACCAGTTATAACCTTAGGAAACAGTTTTATTGTAAACATACTCTCAAAAAGCACCTTATATTCCATTTCTGTTTTGTCAGAGGGTATCCTTTGCTCCATAAAGGTATCTGCTGCCTGGCATATTCAAAGGAATATAATGTGAGCCAAAATCAAGCCAGACTAAGACCAAACAAGGCAATATGAATAAACAAAATGAGGATGACTCCACTTATTAAAATCTTCTCAGAAAGGATTCATTAAGGGGCACCTTCATAGCATATGGATTAGCATCCCCTTCTTCTGTCTACAGCTTTGCATTACGAACATTTATCGCTGTGTCTTTTTCTTGCCGACTTCATTCTGGCTGGTATCCAAGGCAGTCTAAAAATAAGTTTTAGCTGGCTGTATTGCAGCCTCAGGTTGATGAAGGATTTATTGATATTCCAGTTTGTGCCACAACTTATTGTCACTGTGATGTGATGTGTTTGTATGTGAGGGAGACAGGGAGGCAGAGAAAAAGAGAGAATTTTTCTCACCATCTTACACAGGCTGAGGAAATGTTGCTGCTTTTTGTTCTGTGACGGAGTCCCTCGTGATGCCAGATAGGGGAAGAGCAACTGGCATCTTCTACCTGGACTTGTGCAAAGCATTCAACACTGTCCCAGATGACATCCTGGTCTCTAAATTGGAGAGAAATGGATTTGATGGATGAGCCACTTGGTGGGTAAGGACTTGGCTGGATGGTCATGCTCAAAGAGTTGCGATCAATGGCTTGATGTCCAAGTAGAGGCCAGTGATGAGTAGTGTTCCTCAGGGATTGGTACTGGGACCAGTACTATTTAACATCTGTGGGTGACATGGACAGCAGAACTGAGTGCAACCTCAGCAAATTTGTGGATGACACCAAGCTGTGTGGTGCAGTTGACATGCTGGAGGGAAGGGAGGCCATCGAGAGGGACCTTGACAGGCTGGAGAAGTGGACCTGTGTGATCATGAAGATCACCAAGGCCAAGTGCAAGTTCCTGCACCTGGGTCGGGGCAATCCCAAGTACAAATACAGGCTGGGCAATGTACAGATTGAGAGTAGTCCTCTGAAGAGAAAGACTTGGGGGTGCCGGTTGGTGAAAAGCTCAACATGTGAGCTCAGCAACATGCAAGTGCAGCCCAGAAAGCCAACTGTATCCTGGACTATATCAAAAGAAATGTGGACAGCAGGTTGAGGGAGGTGGTTCTTCCCTTCTATACTCTGGTGAGACCCCAGCTCTGGAGCCCCCAGCACAAGAAGGGCATGGACCTTTTGGAGTGGGTCCAGAGGAGGGCCACAAAAAGGATCAGAGGGCTGGAGCACGCCTCCTGTGAGGACACACTGAGAGAGATTGGGTTGTTCAGCCTGGAGAAAAGAAGGTACCAGGAAGGTGTCATTGCAGCCTTCCAGTATCTGAAGGGGGGCCTGCAAGAAAGCTGAGGAGGGCCTTTTTGCAAGGGTTTATAGTGATAGGATGAGAGGTAATCTGTTCAAACTGGAAGAGGGTAGATTTAGATCAGATGTAAGGAAGAAGCTCTTCATTGTGATCGTGCTGAAACAGTGGAGCAGGTTGTCCAGGGAAGTTGTGGATGGCCCAGCACATGCGAGGGTTGTGGATGCTCCAACACTGGAGGTGTTCAAGACCAGGTTGCGTGGGAGGTGTCCCTGCCCACGGTATGGGTGTTTGAACTAAATAACCTTTACGGTCCCTTCCAATCCAAACCATTCTATGTTTCTATGAAAAACAGTTATGCTATACTGAGAAGGCTGACAGAGATTTTCACTCTAGTTCACAATCTCGTTTCTGAATTTCATATATAGTTCACAGAAACATGAATGACTGGTCTATTAATGATTGTGTTTATATTTACTAAAAAGAATTATTCCATATTAAGCAAGAGAAGAGACTTACTTGGGAGATAAAGTCAACTTTGATTTTTTTTTTTTGGTTTTACTGCTACAGATTTTTCATAGTCTAAGCAACCTCTTTTATTTTTCCCATTAGAACCAGAAGTGATAGTGTTCTAAATTCGGTTCGTTGTTATATTCTCATATGTTCTCCTTTTTTTTCTAGGGCTTTGATAGAGTGAATCATTCTTGGCTCATGTAGTCTGAGAACTTCAAGCCTGAAAGATACTGTCTCCTGAGTTCAAAAGGATGTCAGATGCACTCAGCACATTTCAAATACTGAGTCCATGTCAGGATTTGCACCAGTGACTTTTCATTTGCTGTTTTGGTTCTGGATTTCACAGGTTTTTGTGTCAGTTAATGTGAACATATTCCTGTTGGTGTTTACCACACAGAAGCTAGGTGATCACTCTTCAAGTACTCTGGGTATCTTCTAATTTTTTTCAATGCAGTATCTATGCTAGCAGCTTAATCAGTTCCAGGGCCCAGACACTATCTGTATACGCATAACATCTTTCCCACAATGACTTTGACCTCAACTAGTGTTCCTGTGAACAGTTCCCAGGAGCCAGTGCAGGCTGGGGACTGTTGCCAGCAGGTTGCCTGAAGGCATCTGCCCTATTTGGAAGCACAGCATGGGCACATCTGGGCCATGATGCTGGTCTCAGCGCCAAAGAAAGGGTCCTGACACTATTAAATTTAGCAGTATAGATGAAGTGTCTGTGACCAAGAGCATAAAAACCACATGGCACACTAATCTTAACCTAATAGCTCAGACAATGACTTGGGAGGGTTCCAGGTGAAGTATATGCACAGTTTCCTTTGGATTAAAATAATAATAATTGCATGATATTGATAAATTTTCCCCGTCCCCTTTATGTACCTGACCCACTAGCCTGTGCGGTCAGGTTGTCTCTTGCTGCTCTCTGTCTGTCCCCATGACTACAGTATTTGAATTTCAGCAGTATGTGCTTAGTGCCTTGCAGAGATGCTAGCTGGGGTCCTGGAAAGAGGAGAGCTGCGTCAGCAGGGCACGGTGCCCAGACTGATTAGTTCTGCCATGTTGATGCTGCTCTGCTGCTTCATGTTCCACAGCGAGGACATTTGGACACATCTGAGATATTGTTGCATTGCATAGACATAAGGATAAACAGGCTGCTACTCAAAAATGTAAAATGTGCACAGCATGGAAAATAAAGTTATGCATATCCCAGTTTTACACTTACACGCACTGTGCTTATGTTTCAGA
The DNA here is from genome assembly GCF_000691845.1 of Merops nubicus. Taxonomy (NCBI): domain Eukaryota; kingdom Metazoa; phylum Chordata; class Aves; order Coraciiformes; family Meropidae; genus Merops; species Merops nubicus. The sequence continues at coordinate 14,181 of NW_008619481.1, read as the reverse complement.
GTACAAAGGGTGAGTCAGAAAAGGCTGTTGCATGCAGTTCAGGTGGCCTAAATCACTGACATTAATTTCAAACCAATATATTTTTCACCTACCATAATGTGGCCATTTGCTTTATCAGCCAGAGTTTCTCACACTGATGCTTGTTAGTGCTCACCATCCCATACAGACTACAGATCATCCGGCACAAGGCTCAGGTCTATATTTCCAAAGAAGACATCTAATTTTCCAATCTGCAGTCCCATAAGGGGACAGCATAAAGTACAGCTACTATAATTCCAGTTGAAGATATTGGGAACTCTGGATGAAAATCGTCTCCCTGACAACACTGGCCCATCAGTCCAGAAGGTGAGGATCAGCTATCCTGCCCCCCATTGTGCCACTTGCTTTTGTGTGCCCAGTGGGCCAGTTTGCTGCAGCTGTGCTCAAGACTCTCATTCTTTAGTCCTGGCTCCTGGCGGGACTGTGGGACCCTTCCTTGTAGTACTAAATCCTGGGCTTTCTGACTTGGCCTTGGACCTTTTCAGTGGCTCTCATTTACATCTCATTACAGAGATATAACGAACTGACTGAGGTGTAATCTGAAGGAAGGGAAAAATATGTTTATATTACTGCTGTTTCTGATGTCAGACCTTAAGTGCATTGCTTTGAATTCATTGTGAGTTCTATTTGTACCTTACCTGTTTTTGATAATTTAAGATGGTTTATAATGGTCATTTTAATTTAATTTTAAAAGGTTTCTATAGAATATGACAGCTTGTTTCTGCCTTCTTCTAACTAGAAGTCAGACACAAAACAAATGGTTGGGCATTTGTCACAAGTAAGGGGATTGAAACCATCTGCACTGTGATGTGGGGGAAGGAGGGGTAGAAGAAGGAGGGCATCAGATGCTGATATTGTAGGGACTTCCTTTGCTGGTAGTAGATCTATACAAGAAGATTTTTTGCTTCTTCAGACATGTATTCCCACCTTCACAGGACATTTCTTGTCAAACCAGCTGCTATTCTAATTACAATAATAATTTACTTTTTTTTTTTTATTTTTATTTTTTCTGCACTAAAAATGATTACTAGATGTGTTTACTCGGAAAAAAATAGCAATCTTACTCTAAATTTTGCCTTCCTACACTATGATTATTATCTCAAGCTTTCTTTCCATCCCGTTTCTAGGCACAGGTTTTAGCCTGCCTGTATACTCCCAAAGCATTCCCAACCTCATGAATCCTTCAAGTTCTACCAGACTCAGATACCCCAGGCTGGACACTCCACCACCATGCCAGAAGAAAATTTTACTGTCATTCCTAAAGCCATATGGAATTTCAGTGGCTGCCCTGGGAACAGGATAGGGCAATACTTCTGAGTTGCTCTCTCTTTTCTTCCAAACCTTGCTTGGTTTTCTCATCTGTTATCCTCTTTAAAGTAAACTCAGGACCATAAGATCATGTAGTGATTCAGATTTATGATATGTGATGATTTCCATTTAACTCAGATATCTGAGCACAGCTGGAACAATGCAATAGGACTAGACATGTTTGTGAGTGTTCACAAAAGGAGAATTGTTTTAAAAATGGAGGAAGAAGCTATATTATATTGCGTATGGCCTTTCAGGATTCATTTTTATAGTATCTGTCAAATGCCTTGCATTATTTTGTAGAACCAAGAGAAATAGCAAGTGTGGGAGAAGAGGGGAGTAAAAAGAAATCTAATTGGCTATTCCACACAGTATTGCAGATCCAGCATAAAGTTATATTGTAGCCTCCCATCCTGAGACTTCAGGTAATACCATTAACCTCCAAACTGTTTTTGTCTCTGGAATTTTTGTTTGAGATAACCTGCACTGAGATTTTACATTTCACTGACAATTAGAAGTCAGAGCTGTTACAGTATTATGTTTGAGTGAGATAACTTGATTTGCAGCATATGCTAGGTATACCCTCAAACCATAGTCCCAAAGCCAGTAGCAAGATTAAGGTACTAAGAGCTGGTGAAGATTTTATTAAAAGAACAGTGATGGAAATGGATCCATTGGTATGTGTGTGTAAGAATAATTAAGCTATTAAAAAACCCCAAACAAACAAAGAGAGTAAGATTCTGATCTTAATTAAAATGAAGTAAATGCAAAGCAGCCTCTGCACACAAATAAATAGCCTGAACTTCCATTTCTATTAATTGAGACAAGATTCCGGCTTACTAGATATGAATTTACTTCAACATTTGCTCTAATATTTGCTGTTATCTGTGGCTTTTTTTTTTTTCAGCAGAAAAATGTACTCTGTTGTGAATCACTCCCCATGAGACCTCACTCCTTAGAGACATCTGTCCAGAGAGATCTCACTTTATTCTTGCAGTCACTAAGTGGGAAACAGGAACCTCAAGGTGAGCTCACTGAGCATATGTTTCCCCCAAGGAAATCTGTGATCTCAGAATGGCTGAGATCTGAGACTCTGAACCATTAGCTAAAATAATTTACAGAAGAAAAACATTTTCTTAAAAACATTTTCCCATAGTCTCACATTTAATTAATTTTTTGTTCCTGCTGTAGTTAGAGGGCACTGTATTCCTTCAAAGCTTTCAGGCTGCTAGTAAGTTACATTATAAAGGTAATGTGACTGCTGCACAGTAAAGCTGGATTGACTGGCATGAAATATAAACCTATCAAAAGAGAAAATCAAGCAGGTTGATAGCTCTACTGTCAAGGCAGATTTATCTTTCATTGCAGCCTCATGCATCCTACTGCCTGGGATTAAAAAGCTAAAATTCTGTTGTGATCATTGCAATGATCTTGAGTTAGTGTGAAAATTTTCTATTAATATTTGTTTTGAATAAGAGCTGAATTTTTGAAAACCCACAAGCTTTTTTTCAATCTCTTTGAAAATATTTGGAACCTTCATAGAAAGTGAGAATATCTGCCTCTTCACACCATGGCCAGTCCAGTCCCTCTAGTGTTTCTTAAACATTCCTATCAACATTGCTGTGTATTTGGTACTTGATTTTCAAAGCTCCTTGTTCACCTTTCACACTAGTGTAACAATAATGATTTTTTGCTCTTCTCTTGACTTACACCCCATAATGAAATAGACACTGCACTCCATCCTTAAGAATAATCCTTCTGGCTTCCATCTTTTATTGATAAACTGTGGGATTTTCACTTTACTAGTATACCTTTAGAGTTGAGGCTCTTCCTTATCTACAGACTGTCCAGGTCATACATATTGCTTTCCATCAGCATATCAGGATTTTCTGAGGGAATTGGATAAAGCTCTGTAGACATGGATTCCTTAAACTGCTGTTAAACATCCAGAAATGCTTTAAAATTACTAATATCCACCGATCCCTAACTTAAAACCGAAATGGCAACATTGGGCCACCATTAAAGACCACAGTCATGGCTGCCCACATAATGTTGTAGGGATGCAAAAATATGTCAAGCCCATGAACAAAAATCGGATTCAAAAGTCAAAAATCTTTGAAGAAATCTCTCTTCTCTCTGGCCAGTTTTACACATTACTTAAACTCTGAGTATCACTTCCAGTGGGGTAAAAGTGGGAGCCTAGGACTAAAGCAACCAAAGCCAGAGTAGAGGACACACGTGGAAGCACACACTCCAGCTGCCTTTAATACACTGGAGACTCTGATACCATGGTGCTATCTAACCATCAGTTTATTACTGTAGACAGCAGACTTTCTCCTTGCCTGGAGAAGTCAGTCTGTATCAAGGATACCAGGTCAGGGGAAAGGCTGTCTAGATTACCTGTAATACAGCTCTGAAAGAAACAAAATAGCTCAGCAAATAGCTACTATTGTTCCATTTCCCACAATATTAGAAGTGTGTTTGGTTGGGGTTTTTTGTTTTTTTTTTTCTTTCTTCTCCCCCATTTGCTTCACCCCCATATTGCCTCAGCCTGAGTCAAGTGCAAGACAGGAGGTTAGAAGGCCTGCAAATAGCAATTTCATATTGATAAAATATAATTTCCACAAAGATTTTTACTAAGTAATTTCTAAGCAACATTATTTTTTTCTTAAGTGTCTATTATTTCAAAACAATTTGTAAGCACTTATTCTCCTTTGCTGTTAAGAGCATCAGGAAGTTACAGTGGCAGTCCATTGTGATGACAGAGGTGGAGGTAACTGAACTCTTAACATTAAAATACTGACTGCTTTCCAGGCAGACTTAGTGTACAGTGAAACATAAAGTGTGGTTCATAGTGTTTTGCAATTAACCTCATGCCAGGACAGAATTCAAGATCCATCACTTCAAAACATACCTATGTAGATCTTCCTAACACAGAAGGTCTAATGTAATTTGGTTCTTTATGGCAACAAGATAGGAGATGATGATTTTTGACTTGGTGTTATGTATCCTAATTTCTGCTTGACATATTTCAAAACTGAAAAAAAAAAAACATTGAAATTAGGAAAAGGTAAACAATGAACTTTTGTAATTGAAAATAAAAGAGAGGGGAAAAAAATAGTCATTCTTTATCATCCTTCAGCAACTCAGAGATACAGCAAGGAAAATCAAGAAGAAAGAAGATCTAGTGAAGACAGAAAAGAGTGGGTTCAGGAGATGGAGGTGGCTACTCCTCTTGAATTTATCCAATCTCAGTTTAGTCTTTTCATAGACTCATTTTGAAAGCCAAAGATCACATCTGTTTCTCAACTACAGCGGGATTTCCGTTGCTTCTGTTGCCTTCTGAACCTATAAGAAAGCTTGTGTTTGAGGGAAGTTCTGGAAAGAAGCAGTACATAACAGTTCTGAGCAGTTTTTCTAAACTGTACTGACGTCTGTATATTTGCTAGATGCCATTAGAAACCTAGTTAGGTGAGAGACATACTAATGCCCTGCAGCATTCGCTATCCTCATTAATAAATCTGGAGTTAGGTATGACCAATGTGTCAGGCTCTCAGCTGTTGTACATACAGTGGTGTAGCTGCACGGACTCTAGTGAAGCTGCAATAATTTATACCAGCTGAGAATCTGAACATAACATTCCAGGGTTTTTAAACATCTCTGCACATCATGCTTTTGGATGGGCCATTTAGAATAAAATGCACATGGCTGAAGATGCTCAAACCATATTGCCTTTGGTAGTTTTTACTCTCTTTTTATATGGCTCTTTGTTATTTTTTTATTATTATCCACAAGGCATTCTGGGTGTGAAATGTTTGCCTAAGTATTTGTAAAAGTAATACAAAAATGTGACCTAAAATCTGCATCCACTTACAATCCAGTATTCTTGGTAATAAGATAGAGCAAGACAGGTGGAAATCTCAAGAAAAAGAAATTACAAAGGCCAAGAACAATGCTCGCAACTAACTTTTGCCACCTAATCATAAGCCCTCAATTTTTATTGCTTAAAAAATCATATCTCTATTTAAAAAAAAAACAATTGATTGGGCTCCCCTTTCCTGCAGTTAGAATAGATTCTTTCTATATTGCCCTTTTCTATGTCTTCATCCCTGGAAGTAATTCAGAGTTGTGTTGACCTGTTTTCCCCCTCAATAGATTTTTTTAAAACTGACCTTTCCTTTCTATTATTCTTCAGAATTCTTTGTAGCTGTTGTCTAATCTCAGTGTGTATGAATGGCTATTCAGAATACTGAAAGCAAATCAGTCAACCACACATATAAATAATACACCTGGTCCTTCCAGAAAAATACCTGTGACCACTAAGACAGCCTTGGGAGCAGTTGCTGCTCCAAGCTGTGATTACTCTGTGCTGCAAGGTACAATACATACTTGCAAGAATTTTCTTGTGCTGGCAAGAGACATTATCAAGGACATGTCCTGAATAATGCATTTAAGATGGGTTTTGAGAAACACTGTTGGTAGAAACTTTGCCCTCTGAAAATACCAGTCACATACAGACTATTTTTTTGTAATTGTCAGATTTTATATTATAACATATCAAAATAGTTGTAATGTGCAAGAATTGTAATATAATTCTTTCTTGGCAGCAAAGCGTCTTCTCTAGCAATTTCTAGTCAATACATCCATTATATAGTTGAGTGCAGTTCTGTTAAAAATTAAGAGGCAATGTGTTTCTCATGTAGCATTCAAGCCTCTCCATCACTGTTGAGTTTATGTTTCCCAGGGAATCTCTCTGCTGAGTGACTGCGTATAGCTTTCATGGTAACTGCATTACAGTATAAGTCTAGAGTATTATTCTCTTGAATATTTTCTTCTTCAGGAGAAGATTCATTGAGTGATTTTGAAGATGTTGATATACTAAGCTACGATTAATACCCTATTAGTAGTTAACATATCTTTGTACCTGATTATATAGTTCATCTCAATTTTCTTGCTGTTCCTGTGACAAGTTCTGATTTCAGTTTCTCACTGAAAATTTAATTCTGTGAGAACCTGATTGCTTTGATCTCATACAGTGGAGTATGTAAATAGCTGCCTAACTTAGGTCTGTAAGGAGCTCATTAGAATACATTGGATATTCACATGTTTAAGCTGAAAGGGAAAATCTAGTTAACAAACCTGGGACCTCAGCCATCCAAGTCTGAGTTCTGCCACACCTGAGAGAAGTTTAGCAGCAACATAGAAAATGTGATGTCCAAAGAGATGTCTACTCAGGAAATAGAGGTTGGAGGGAAGCCTTTAAGAGCATAAGAGACTGCTACAAAAAAATAAGACAATAAACTGTTCTCCATTTCTACAGGGGAAATGACAGGGCTTGCAACTGCAGAAAGATTTAGGTGAGATATTAGGAAACCTTTATACATAAGAGGTAGTGATGCACTGGAATTGTCATGGCAGTCTGTGGAATTCCAAGTAAAGGAGACTTTTGAGAAACAGGTTAAAGAACTGTAAGATATGAATGGCTGAGGCATGACTGATGCTGGCCTGGGACACCAGCATAGGTTGGGTAGTCTCTGAGATCTCTTCAGAATCTATTTTTTATATTTCTCTCTGTGACAATCTGAAGAAACAGAGTTAGATGCCTACATTTTTTAATCCATTTGCCTTTGTCTGCTTCTGTAAAAGCGAACACAAGCATTTGCCCAACCTCTGAGGCATAATGTGAGGGCAAATGCAATAAGAGTTGTTAACCAGTGCGATGCAATAGCACTAAATAGGGAGCTGGAAAAGATAGATAACACAGGCTGAAAAACTTCAGCAGATTTGGCCATAGTGCTTGGACTGAAACTCTGTTATCAGCATCCCTTGGGCTGCCAAGCTTTCAGTGACAGCAGAATTTAAACACTCATTTCATTGACTGCTGACTCAGTTCTATGTGAATTGAATAAGCAGTTCCTAGATCAAGAAGCAAAATGTAAAATGTCCAAATTCTGCAATTACTTACACATGAAGCTTAATCTACTTCAGTAGAACTGTTAAGTGTGGCTATTATGATGCATAAAGATAATGGTGGATGTAGTTGTTTGTGGCACAAAAGCCTTCCTGGGTTACACCCAAAGCATCCTGCAATTAGGTGATAGTTTTTGACACACAAAACCTGGCTCATTTATCTTTATAATAATAAAAAAAAAAAAAAAAACAGCAGAATAATATGCTCTGTGGAGCAGACACATGAATAGACTTCTGGAGTATGTTATAGCACCTTCACAGATCCTACAACACTGGAAGGTTCAAGTAAGTGCTTTATATAATGATGTCTGTTAAAGCTCCACATTCTTATATGTTTTGGTACTTGGCATGTACAACTAAGACACCTGCTTCTTTGCTCACAATATTAGCTTGTCAGACTTCAGAGGTTTTTCTCTGTTAAAATACTTGCAGCTGATAAACCACATAGACTTCATAATGGGCTAATTTGGTCATCCTGTAGAAGAACTATCTGAATACATCTGTGAACTGGGGAATTTTTCTGTCTTTTGTGAGATATCTCAAAGTTAAATAGCTATGTTTGAATGAGTCCCTCGTAGGCAAAGCAGAAAAACGAAGGTAGTCAATGGAATGTTCAGCTCATCCTAAGACAAGTCAGATGAAATTGTCTGTCTCATTGAAAAGCTCATACTGGATTTTCAAACAAGTACAAGCCACAGAATTTTGTACATGTTTTGCAAATTGATATAAAAAGATATTGTCCTGGTTTGCATTAGAATAGAACTAATTCTGTTCAGCAATTTTACTTTTCAGCTAAGTCTCTTCTAACTAACTGCATGGTCTGAAGGTGACAGCAGATTTTCACAGACAGTGTCTGCTTCTAGCAGTGATAACACCCCGTGTTTAGAATTACCACCAAGGATCGGTGTGCATACCAAGGTCAGTGCTAAATCTTGTGTACCACACTGAGGGGGTCAGAAAGTAAAAGGCTGTACCTGCAGGGAGGAGAGGGCAGGACAGGTGACCCTAAACTGACCAACAAGGTATTTCATCCCATATATAAGTCATACTCAGTATAAAGCTGAGGGATCACAAGGATCAGTCTCTCTTCCATCATGACTGGCATTCGAAGAGGACTCTCCAATCTGTTTTCAGTCTTGATCCGTGTGTTCCTGAATCCCATTCCAGAATCTGATGACTCCTGATTTCATTCCCATCTGCTGCTGAGTCCAGTCTGTGACATGTCCAGTGCCTACCCATAGCATCAGTGGTGACAGTGATGTAACTGCCACCAACGGGGTTGTTTCTATACTATTTTTGTATATATTCAATTTTTTAATTATTGTTTTCATTAAAGCTGTTTTAGATTTATTTTCTGATCCATAAATCTTTCCCTTTTATTTCCTCTCTTTCCCCTTTAGGAGAGGAGAGGTGTTAACAGAGAGCGTCTGTTGTAGGTCTAGCAGGCAGCTGTGATCCTAAACCTTGACAGATATAAAATGAAAAAAAAATGTTTTGTATATGGAGTTGACAGATTTTAACTTTTGTCCTTTGAAATTTTTGAAGAAGGGATTATCCTGTGAATATATATATATATATATACACATCAGGTATGTAAAAGTACACATCTGTCAAGGTGTATGCAGGCTAGATGAGCTTTTCTGTAAGAGGCTGCACATTAATGTTTCTGAACTGAGACATTTAAGGGAAATAACTTTGCAAGATTTTTCCATGCAAATGGTCTGAAACCAAAATTTAGGCAAGGTAGTTGTTAATGGGTACATTTAAAGACAAGACAGTTTTGGTCCCAGTGTCTACTGAAAATTTTTAGAGATGGAGGACATGAAAGATGACAAGTTTGCTTTAGTGAGGGCTTTGTCTGGAAAACATCAATTACTCTTCCACATCCTGAAAAGCTAAAAACATCCTTCCTTCAATTCCCAGCACATCAGAAGAAAGTGTCTTTCAGTTTTGTCCTTGCATGTACCAATTTCAGACAGTGATTACAGATTTTATGAAAGCTGAAGTGAAGAATTTCTCATTAGAAAGTTCTACCACTTTACCCTTTATGGGTTGTTGATTCTTTTCTGAATGATTTTTTTTTAATAAAATAAGACAAAATACACTCGTCTCATAACATTTATAGAATAGAATAGTAAAATCCATGCTTCGAGCAATCCTGGAGAAATAAGGATACAAACTTTCATAAAGTTTCATAAATATAAAGAATATCAACAATGTTGAACTCTGGATCTCAATTTTACACTTTCCTTAACATTCACAGTGCAGTGACATTTAATCTATAATGTAATTTCTCATTTTTGTACCATAAAAATCCTTTATATTTTGTAGGTTGCATTACTACATGAAGTGAGAAACAATAGTTGTTTTCTAAATATTTTTTAAAGATTAGGCTAATCATTACATGAATAAATATAATCCGAGTTATATAATAGTATAAGTTATATAACTTATATAATAATCTAAATGTGAGAACCCAGTTTAGAAATTAGAAATTCTGTTTCTATTGTTCTTGGTGTTTTCAAGATACCTGCCTCAGGTACTGAAGTCTGGAGTCTTTATGAAAGAAATTATATAGTATTCTTAAAACATTTTAATTATGAAATTTGTTATATGTACACATTGTTACTAAGTATATAATTTTAAAGTCATTAGAGTATATAGTTACAGTATAGTAAGTCCATCCAGACTCTAAAAAAATATACATTCCAGAGATGAGATTGAGAGTAAGTAATTACACATGAAGTTAATGTACAGTTTATATAAATTAGCAGTATTTATTTGCAAGAAATATTATGTAATTTCATTAAATTTTAATTTCAGTATAAAATTGCAATATATGTACCTGAATTGTCATGATTATAATTTTTAATAATAAATTGCTTGAAAAAATTCTCCATAGCCTGATTATGTTCATTGTGCCCCAGGTATAATGCTCAGCATCTCTGTTTCCTTTCTTATCTCCAGTGTAATCACTTCAGTTTGAGTCCACTGTCTAGTCTCAGCCTGTGTTCAGGTCTTCATGATGTAAAATTTCAAAGACTATGTGCATAATCTCATTTATAATTGTTCTCTTTGAATTTAACCTTTTTCCTACTCTGAGAAATGGTGAAGCTTCTTTTGCTCATTCCTAGGGAACAAAGCCATAGGCAGCGTCCAAACTAGAACATCTCTGCTGATAGTGCAAAGAGCATTTGCTGCCAAAGGCATCCGATGCTGCTATCGTCAGCTCCAAATGCCTCTAGTATGGGGTACAGTCAACATGCAGCCGCTTCTAGTTGCTCAGCCACCACTTGTAAGTGTATTGCTTTGCTTTGAACTCAACTCCGTGTAATCTTTTGGTACCCTTTGCTTATGGATCCCTAAATCAAACTGAAATGTCAAACAAAAATATGGCAGTGGAAACGCAATGAATCCAGTATAAACTCCATGCGTGACATAAGGATGCTGCACTGGCTGGAATAGAGAGGTCTGCAGATGGGGCATGATTCCGGCTGCATTGTTCCAAGCTCTGGCACATCATTTGTGCCAGAAGAGTTTTAGATTGGATATCAAGAAAATTTTCTTTACTGAAGTAGTAGTGAGGCATTGGAACAGGCTGTGCAGGGAGGTGGTGGAGTCACCATGCCTGGAGGTGTTAAAAAAATTTGTAGATGTGGCACTTGGGAACATGGTTTTATGGTCATGGAAGTGTTGGGTGGTGGCTGGACTTGATGATCTTAGAGGTCTTTTCCAGCCTTAAGGATTCTATGATTTAGGTCTAGTGTGGAACAAATATCACAAAACTTTGTCCAAATGTGTAGAGGTCATTTGCCAGAATGTTTCAGGTGTCCAGAAAAGTCTGAAAAATGTGCTGTATCTGCTGTTACTAATAGAAGGAGGAAAAGGGGTAAAATCTCCTTACTTCTCCAGCATCAGACTGGCAAATGCTCACCCTAAAAGTAGCAATATTTGCAAAGTGAATTGATGATTCTGCTTTGTTCAGTTATAATTCATGCTTCTGTATAACCATGCTCCAGAATCTTGTTATTTGAAAAACACTAAACTTCATGATTTTGTGGTTGAATACAAGATTCAAAACATGAAGTGAATGTAATCCACCTCATGACAGCTGCTAACATCCTTAGGCAGTCTGAAGAAACAGTATAGGGACTGGGAGAGTGATGTAATATCAACTAGCAAGATCAATGACATGGTAATATATGGTAATATAGATAATGGTCATTATGTGCCACTTTTTAAGCAAAATATCAAAGTAATCTTTTACACAGGCAGAAGCAGGTTTTGGTATGGGGGAGTGGACTTCTGGTTGCTAGAAAGGGTGGTTATATTGAAGATGAAAACGTTCAATCTGCCCTCCTTCCTCTATTTTCAAACCCATGCCTGTTCTCATGTAGTACACAAGGCCTGGTGTAGCAGAAATTGAGTCAATGAAGTAATTCCCATTGATTTCAATGGGTGTTGGACTGGTGCCCAAAAGAGAGGGGAAATGCATTTTCTCTAAAAGCAATAGTCTCATCTGCTTCACAGCACCAGAATTGTTAACCACCTCCCCCATTTTTTAGGAGAAAACAAAACCAACCAAAACCTACAAAAAAATCTTCCTTTCCTTGTTCACGTATTCTCTCAATGAGCTAGTATGCTTTTGTTCGAAAATCTACAGCTTCCTGGTAAGAAGTTTGGTGCAAAAAGCAGCGTTCTAACACAGAAACAAATGACATAGAGAGATTCTGTTGAGAGTCATGGACAAGCCCATGGGAACAGAA
>NW_008619481.1:0-2067 GCF_000691845.1 Merops nubicus | reverse complement strand
CTGCTGCACCAGTACATGCTCTGGCACATCTCTTAGAGCTAATGTTTGACAAATGACATGCAGCTTTGTCCATGTTTACTGCCACTTATAAAAAAACCCTGTTTGATTATATACAAATAAATGGGAAGACCTGTAGCTACCATAACTCAGCAGCTAGTATCTGATTTTGTTTCCTTTCTCATCAGTGGCATCCTTTTCTTTCCTTTTTCATCAGAAACATCAGTAGTTGCAAATAATAAGCAGTGAGCTGTGGACAGAGATTAAGAATTTTTTTTCTCCTGAACTGAAAGTTACTAAGAAAAGACTTAGGTGACTTGTGTGACTCTACAGTTTGATCTGTATCAGCCTTTTCCATCTTTCTTCTTACTGTCATTGTACAGAAAACTAACTCACAGCAGCCTGTTCTGCTTAAAGTCTAAGTCCCATGGTACAGCTTTTAATTTTGATAACACTGTGAGATCCTGAGTCTTACCACCAAATAATGAATACAAAATGCTTTGGGATATTGATAAGCAGAGTCCTATACAGATACAAACAACTGCTTTATGCACTGTGCCTTTGAAGTCCTCTTTTGTTTGCATACAAGAAATCCTTTCTGGGAGCAAGTACAAATTAAGATCCAGCCTTCAGCCCTTCCTTACCAGGGTCTTTCTCTAAGCATATAATTAGCTGCAGATGAAACTGCAGCTATTTAAGTGTTTAAGCACCTGATTGCTCCTGGAAACCAGATACTCACATGTCTAAATTACAGTAACTTTTACCTACTCTCTGCAGGTTTACTCTTTGGCCCAAAAGTAATTTGGACCACTCCTATGTCAGCAAAAGCAGTAGGAGATGCTTATTCCCTGTTTTTCATAATAGGACAAGGGTGGTACAACCCTTTTCTATAGAGATAATTTTTATGGTATAGCATTACTTAGTATTTGTATACTTTTAAAGACCAGAGGAGATCATAAGTTTTCCAAATATGTCACTGGACTTAGTGTAGTAGCAAGGCATTGAAGATAGAGGTGGAATGTGTGCTAAGGTTGCAGCTATGGCTTTTCTCAAGAGAGAAAAAAATAAAAATCAGCTAGATTCTTTCTTTTGTAAGGTATCAACTATGAAAACTAGGTCTCTCTCAAGAGCGTTAGGAAAGGTGGGCAGTGAAGAAATAGCAAGGTGGTAGTTACTGTTCAGGGATTCTCAGATGTAGAGATCCAGGTGTTACTAAAATAAAATGAACTACGGGTAGGGCTGCAAAATCACTAGCTAATAAGAACAGATTCATCACTGCCTGGGGGTGCTGACAGATGCTCAAAGGAGAACCTCTCCAACACACTGTATTTGTCTTACATAAAGGCTGGATTTTTGATTTAGCGGTTGAATTAGAATGCTCTGTTTCCATTATCACTTACCCTGCTAACACATCTCACTGATTTTATTGCCATTTCTGTCCTCCTGCATTTGTTTTTCCAGGAAACCAGGGTTACAGCCACCAGTTCTCCAGAGCTGCTGGCCAGCCCCAAGGTGTGCTCCCCTCACACAGCCTCACACCTGAACAGCACTTGCCTGCTACATATGGTCCTGAGGCTCCTATGGCCAAAAATCTTTTCATCCTGCCAGTACACTACAGTTTTATATTGTCCAGCTGCTGCTAGATTCTGGCTGTCTGACTTTCTCCAACAGTTATTACTGTACTGTACTCTGGTACTTTGAATATACACGCTAACCAAAATGTGTAGCAGCCTGTTTTTTTTTTTTTTTTTTTTTTTTTTTTTTTTTAATATGGTGTCTCCCTAGTATAAACTGTACACCTTCTATAAAGTGTGCACACATTGCATATTTTCATAGCATACACACACATAAAGCATGCATATATATTTAAGTCTCAGATACTTGTTCACAAGAGCAAATCCAGATATACGTTCAAGCAACATGTAGTGCTGGAATGATTGCCTCCATGATTGCTCTTTTTAAGGAAACATTCCTAAATTAAATATATATAGAACTCCCTCCATAGTGTGTTTACACACATATTTTTTTATATATACACGTGTGTGTAGATAAAATATATATATATATAAA
>NW_008619480.1:43867-194021 GCF_000691845.1 Merops nubicus | reverse complement strand
GCAGAAGTCCAGATAGATGACATCCATGGGTCTTTCCTTGTCGACTGATGCAGTCGCTTTATTGTAGAAGGCCACTAGGTTGGTCAGGCAGGACTTGCCCCTAGTAAATTCATGCTGACTATCTAGGATTACCTCCCTGTCCTCCATGTGCCTTAGCACGTCTTCTAGGAGGATCTGCTCCATGATCTTCCCAGGCACAGAGGTGAGGCTGACAGGCCAGTAGTTCCCAGGGTCCTCTTTTTTACCCTTTTTAAAGATGGGCACGATGTTACCCTTTTTTCCAGTCACTAAGGACTTCACTTGACTGCCAGGACTTCTCAAATATTATGGACAGTGGCTTGGCAACTGCATCAGCCAGTTCCCTCAGTACTCTGGGATGCACGCCATCAGGTCCCGTGGACTTACTTATGTTCAGGTTCCTCAGGTAGTGGTGAACCTTGTCCTTGCTTAAAGTGGGAGGGACTGTCTACCAGGTCCTTGTCCTGTGGGCCATCAGCTCAAGGACTGTGAAGAGAAGGGTTGCTGGTGAAAACTGAGGCGATGAAGTTATTGAGTACCTCAGCCTTCTCCTTGTCTGATGTTACTAATTCACCATTGATTATCTCTAGGGTGTGTATGCCTTCTTTGACCATTCTTTTCTGATTTAGATACTTATAGAATCCCTTTTATACTTTGTATCCCTTGCCAAGTCCAGGTCTAGCTGCGTCTTTTATACTTTGTATCCCTTGCCAAGTTCAGGTCTAGCTGCGCCTTGGCCTTCCTGACTTTATCCCAACATAACCAGGCAGCTTCCCTGTATTTCCCCCAGAATACCTGCCCCTGTTTCGATTGTGGGTGCAGTTTCACCTTGCTCTTTAGTTCAACCAGTAGTTCATGACTAAGCCATGCCAGTCCCTTCTTGCCTGGTTTCCTGCCCGTGGGTATTGAGAGCTCTTGTGCTCTATGGAAAGCCTCCTTAGAGATC
This sequence comes from Merops nubicus, assembly GCF_000691845.1. Lineage (NCBI taxonomy): Eukaryota > Metazoa > Chordata > Aves > Coraciiformes > Meropidae > Merops > Merops nubicus. The sequence goes on along the minus strand of NW_008619480.1, from coordinate 193,057 downwards.
TGCCAGCTCTGCTCTTCTCTTTTATCTCTGAGGACTACCTCCCAAGCAACTCCTTGAAGAGCTGAAAGTCCTGTTGAGCAACTCCTTGAAGAGCTGGAAGTTTGCTTTCCTAAAGTTTAGGTTGCTGACTTTGGTTTTCATCTGTTCTATACCCCTTAGCACAGTGAACTGAACCAGTGCGTGGTCACTGCAGCCCAGGCTGCCTCCAACCTTGATGTTCCAAATGAATTCACTTGCATCTTCAAAACGTCTTCATAAATATGACGTTTTTTGAAGGTCTCCCTTAAAATGCCAAGGTAGTTGGAGATAGCTTTAATTACAGATAGCTAGCAGGAAATTATGAACTTGGGTTCCAGTAGAATAAAGGGGACAAAAAACAGATTTTTTTTTTTTCTAGGTTGACAGACAGTGTTATGATATTTGCTGGCTCTTTTTACATAGATAATAATATTAATTCTCACATATAACAATACTGTAGAGGTTCTTATGTTTTAACTTCAAATTTACCAGTCTCTTTACATGGGGATTAAGAACTGAGACTATTGTCTTTGTATGAGCAATAAAGCTACTGAAAAACATATGATTAAGGAAGGGGTTTGTTTTGGTTTGTGCTTTTAACTGTGTAATGGAATTCCAGAATTGAAGTTATACTGTACTTGACTTTAACGTGATTGTTCTTGAGAGCGCTACATAATATTCAGATGGAATATGGGAGTGGTGTTGAATATTGCTAGGGGGTTTTTACTTTCAGGTACACCTAGACTGGTCATTGAGGAACCGGTGTTCTGTCAAGATCTGCAGAGACAAAGAGGAGTGAGGAAAGCTGAGCAGGGGGGAAAAAATCTAGAAGTAATGCCATATATGCTTAACCTGGTGATGGTATTATTAATGTGCCACCTGTATTGGCTATCCAGAGTTCATTGTAATACAGAAGTTAGGAGTGGAATGGGACACAAGAGCAATCAATGCTGCTAATTACATATAATTTGTAAGGTTTTATGGCAGTCTTGAAAAATGTTAGAAATAGGAAATAGAAATAGATATATTAATAGAACTAAATAATAATAATAGAACTAAAAGTTCTGTTACATGAGTATCAGTCTGTATCCAGAGGCATAATCCTGAGCATGGATACACCTCTATCAATGTGGAGCTGCTTTATACTAGTAGAGTTTATCTTACTTTTTAGGCATGAGAAGTTACCTCAATATATTCAGTTTCACTGTATGTGAAATGTGTACTTATGCAGTGGTCAGGAGATGTTTTTGCCTGTTTGATGATATGTAAACTGGTACAGTTTGACAGCTTAGGTAAATCATCTGTTGTGAAAGTCACAGAGAATGACTTTGTCTCTTCATAATACTGTGCTTCCTCTAAAAATATTAATCTGGACTGCTTTCTAATCTGTATGTGTGCACAAGTGGCTTCATTTACTACTGAAACGCTGCCTGGTTCCCTCTGGGGTGAAATACAGGGACAGCTACTTATCGATTCATCATCAGCACAAACCCATTGTGTTGGGACACTGTTCAGGACATGTCCCTCACTGAGGAGGCAGAATTTGCAGTTACACTCTTCTCCAAGACCGTGGCAGTGACAAAGTCAGGTGCTTATAACCAAACAAATAATCATATAACTTTGGCTTGATGTACTTTTATCTTTACAAAGTTAAACATAGCATAGAGTTGTACCTAGAGCTTTTTTTCAACAATTCTTCAGAAGGTATTAAGAACCAAAGAGTGATGTGGGAATGGAAATAGCCCCCTACATTTAGAGAAGACTCTGGGAATAGAAAAAAAAAGGGAAATGTTTCAGTTCAAAATTTATCTGTATTTTTTAAAGGACAGAATAAATTCTTTTGTTTAGGTCATCAAATAGTTAGGTTGACCTAAAATATATAACTCTTACAAAAACCTAAATGTTCTGCTTTTGGTGAACTTAAACTCATTTTTATTGTTTGTGCGATTGCCATCAAAACATCAATTTTGCCCAGCACTGATTTTATATCTGTCCATCCGCATGATTTCTTTAAGCTGTGAGCCAAATTGAGGCCAGTGCATGTATCATAAGCAGCAATGCATTTAATTCTGTTACTCATTTTCCTTCATTTTCATGTGTTTGTACCCTCTGCAAGCATTCTATTTTCTATATATTTCTGAGAAAATATTATAAATCTGTCATGGACCATTTACAGAAAACAAATCTTTGTAAAGTAATAGCACAAAGGGAGATCTATCTAAAAGGGGTAATATCACAGCAATAATGAACGGCCAAAGCCTGGTAACAACTATGAGGAATATTTTTTTCATTTACACAGTGGATGAGAGTATAATCAAGTAAATCAGATCTCAATAAACAAGAAGCCAGTTAAAAGCCTCATAAACAATGCATGAATGAGAAAAAGATTGTTGTGGAGCAAACAATTAACCAGAGACTTAGCTGAAAAGTAGTTAATGAAACAGGCATAATAATCATGACTTCTAATGACAACAAAATCAGGAAGACAATATTGTCTTCTCATGAAAATAAGTCATTCTGGTATGAAAATATTTAGAATGCATATTCTAATACAGAATTTTTTGAGTAGAACTGTATCTAGTGTCTAGCCTTGCAAGGGTATTTCTCTGCTGTTATGATAGACAAGAAAATGATATAAAAAATTTCAAAAACTGCAAACCAAAACACTTATTTGCTCAAACTTTAGAAAGCTAAATACTTAGTGAGTACCTTTTCCTTGACCCCTTTTCTGTTTATAATGAACTGGGTTTCTTACATATCCCCTTAGTGTATATTGTATAAAACATGTCATATTCCCCCCCACCCCCAAATGGCTCCATCATCTGGAGACAACTTTAATATTGAAAAGAAAATAAATTAATAAATAATCTGTGCTTATTTGGAAACCTCTCCGAAAGGTGTTTCATGAGACAGGAATACCAGTAACAGCTTCCAGTGGTACTGGGCTTGGAATGCTGTACAGAAATTTTGTGCATATCCTTCAAAAGGAAATTCTCACCAATATTTAAGCTTTAAGCTCCACTTCCATTGAAAGGTTATCTGGAAGCCCAGGAAAACACGGCTGAATCTTGGGCTTTGTCTGTGGATCAAGACTACAGCTTTCCTCTTTTCTCCTGTGGAACAGTGTTCAGGAAACAGGGAGCAAAGCCAATTTCCAGGGCTTTTGCAGCTTGCTGATTCTTTACATATTCTTCTTATGTTATCAAGCAACCCAGGAGAAAACCTGACAAGTTTCTCATGGCAATTTAGTACTTCAGGATCCATCTCTACTACGACATCTTGGGAACGGGGGGGAAAAAGAAAATCAGCAAAGCCAGTGAATTGCCACAAAATAATTTTGCTTCAGCTAAAAGGTTCTTCAGATCTTCCTAAAGAAACTGAGTTTGTTAGAGGATATTCTGCCTTGTTATACCTTTAATATCACTAGAATTCCTCTTTTTTTTAAAAAAAAAAAAAAAAAAAAAAAAATTAGAGCGTTGGCTGCTATTGATGGCTAATACATACCATCTGAAGGAGGATTTTTACCAATAAAAATTTGCCAAAGTCTTGTTCTCTGTTCTCCTTATGCAGCCCCTCAGCCACTCATCTTTGTTCTCCCTTCTATAATACAAAGAGTATAGGGCTCAAAATAGAGCTGTGCTTTGAACCCAGCTTTTGAGTTCTTTGGCAACTCCTTAAAATAATGACCTAGAAATAAAAATAACTAAGATAAGAAGTAAAAAATAAGATTGAAGTTTAAGATTTGAGAAGACATCATAATATGTACTAAAACGAGAGTCCAGTGATATTAGAGCTAGGGACAGCATATTTAACATGTAAGGAAAAAGGTTTTGCAACTGCTCTCACTTTTGGATATCTTCCAATGGGTAAAGCTAATGTATCAATCCAGTAAAATATTAGTCTGTAGTGTTTAACCTGTAACGACGATTAACACCGTTAAGCTATACATGTAGCATCATTTCAGGTGCTTTGTCCCAGTCTCTGAGCTCAGAGCCAAAGCATATTTTAATTTTCTATGAATTGGAATGGGACTAAGGAAATAGGTCTTACACTGGAATTTATTGACTTTGAAGTGTGGCTTCTGTTGGCAGTCTGTGTGACCATGAAACATGGGAGAGATGGTTAATTTGCTCATAACTGTGAGATGACCTTTATGTTTGATGTAAAGCTGCATTTCTCAATCTTGCTTTTACTAAAATGCAGATTAAATTATCAATTCATATATATATTTAAAAATGGTACCTCAAAATAATTCAGAAAACTTCTTAACCCTGGATGGTACTCATAGCTGAAAGGTGAGATAGGAACATGTACCCGTTAGGATGTTGACCTGCTTCTTCTTGGTAGGATTTTGTGTTCCTTGCCACTTACAGAGGTCCCAGAATTTAACAAATTTTTTTTTTGTCTGTTTTGTTTTGTTTTGTTTTCTTCCTGACTACTACCTTCTAAAGGCCACGTGGGAATTGAATAGTTCCCAACACACAGTCCTGCTAAACCTTCTACAGCATTCTGGCCTGTCTGAGTATAACTCCTCTGCTTTCACTTGTATTGCAGGAACAGTGCTGACTTTTTTTTCAGTCTGTAATTGTAATTTTTCACTGAAATCTTCTCCCACATTTGTACTTAACCTGCAGGAGGAAAAGTAAAATGTGGAAAGATTTAACTTTTTTAAAAAAACTAAACTATTTGGATATAATGCACTACATGGAGGGAGCTGATCAAGTGATTGCACTGAGACCACTTTTGCATAGCTCCAGCTCAGAGAATATTGTTGCAAAATGTGGTAAATAATTGCCTAAAGAAAAAGAATGCAACAAACATTTTATCATTCTGAGACTTTGTTGCTTTCAGGAACCTATGTGTATGTAAAATACAGTAAATTTTTGTAGCTGTCCTGATCTCTCTTCTACCATTTGTGGGAGCATTCCAAATTTATGCATCTGAGTGGATGAGGATTATGGAAAATTGTGTAAAGTGTCATGCTGAGCGAATGGCATGTGTGCTTGTTTTTCTCCGCAGTGGTTTCTACAACAGTAGGATATCATCAATGTTTTGTATTGCCAGAGCCACCTTCCTAAAGGTGAAAAGTAGCATTTCTTACAGCTTCTTTTAGAGAAGTAAAAAAGCAGTGTTGTTAGATCTGTTAACAAGAAACTCTTATCTATTTAAGCTCAGTCTAGGGATTTTCAGATTTAAGATCCTCTGAAAAACCATTTTAGGTGCCTGATGATCTGTTATTGAAAAGTCCCTATTATGATTCATGTCTTAAATCATTGTTATTTTTCAAGTGAGCTGGCTTGCTGCTTCTCTCTCCTTAAAAACCAGTCCTGTTCAGTGTTTGCTAGTTAAGGCATTGCTGAGTGTGTTGAACACACAAACAGTGCCTGTCTTCTGTGTTCTTATTGATTGTTCAGGTAGTACAGCGTGTCCTGCTCACAGGAGGTAGGAATGTCAAGTAGTAATGCCAAGCAGATAACACTTGTTATCTCCCTCTTTCCTCCTGAGGCCTTTCCCAGCAGCTTCGGTGGGACCAGGTTTTGCATTTCATATCCCAACAGAGATTTTCTGCTTTGTTAAGCAAATGTAAGAAGTTCAAATACTTGTCCATTTTTAAAATTCGGGTTAAGTTTTTCTCCACAGAAAGATGATTAAAAACCACTGAATTCATACTGAGTTTCTGTGACACTAGCAATCTAATCTATTAAAAAGAATAAAACCCTCCACTCTTGTTATTTCAGCCTTACATTTAAGTGAAGCCATGTTCCTCCTTAGGCGGTTCTTGCTGGAGCAGGTGGTTGTACCCCTGCAGTTCTGCATGCAGGCAGAGAAGGATTGTGTCTAAAAGGGGTGGACAGCAGGTGCACTGGACATGATTTTGTCATCATTTCTTCCTGATTGGATCTGTCTTTTGACTTGAATGCTGTGTGGGTTGTTTTTTTATTTATTTTTTTTCCCCCCTGATATGGCTGGAAGGAGAAGTGCTGCAAGGCAGCTGTTCAAGTCAGATGAGGGTAGGAAGTCTGTCAAGTTGAGTACCAGCAGGGCTATCTCAGCCATCAGGACTGCCAGGTCCTATTTTGATTCCCAGTGATATTTACTGTAGTCATGCGAGCAGAGGAGTGTTTAAACACTGGATCATTTCACTGTATTTCTGAGTATTTTTTCATTCTGTGACAGTGATCATCTACCCTGTGCTCACTGCAAAAACTGAAGCAGTCAGTCCCTCTGGTCTACTGGTCCAGTGACCACCTGCAGCCCTGATGGGATTCCTTTTCCATAGTGGGGCTGGAGTTACACCTGCAAACCCCAGGCTGGGCCCTGCGGTCCTGGGAGTGCCAGGACGTAAATCCCCTGTGTGGAGTCACGGCGTTGTCCCATGCTCACTGCCAGGTTCCTACTTTAGAGGCATAATAAGAAGCTTGGACTGCAGATCCAAGGGGATGAATGCTTATTGTTATTTTGACCTATTCAACCCTCTATCAGTCTGGTGATGCTGCTGTCATGTGGAGTGACTTAAAGCAGCCTTACCAGGAGGTTGTGACTGGATGCTAAAAGGTGCAAAGATCAGCACAGCTGAAACTTCTGTACTCCACTCGGTGAGATTCGTGAGGAGGAGCTTGAGGGGCTGTGTAGTGCTCATGATGAATGCTGCTCTCTCATCTCTGAGTGTGCTCAGGGAGAGGATGCCCTTTTTATTCCAGAAACAAATCACACCTCAGGACCACCCGTGTGAAAAGCAAAGGGCAGCTTTCACTGTGTGCCACAGCAGGGAGTGCCGTGCAGCGTGGCGGGGGGTACGGGCTGGGCAGTGGTGAGATGTACAACGGGGAAAGCTATTTTGTGACCTTGACACCCATGTGAGAGAACACCATTAAGCAACACTCCTAATGTGCTCTGTTTCACAGCTACCAGGTCAGCACGTGGGGTGTTAGGTTAAAGAATTTAAGCTGCCTCTCAAGATAGCCTGAGATTGGAGATAACTCCAGTTTAAAGCAAACGTGGAGTTTCTGTGAATTCTTCACGAATGTCAGTAAATACTGGAAATGGACGAATGCCATAGAGACACTGTTCTAGTTCTCTTAGAGCTTTTTTCCTTATCTTGATTCATCTGGAGGTAGAAATGATAATGAAAACACTTCCGCATTCTGATCAGTGGATGATAATATGCCAGTGAACACGTGTATTGACTGAATCATGAAAGACTAGGAGTGGAAGAGGCCTTAGTGTGTCCAGTGGTAACTTCCAGCTCAGCAATCCAAATAATGTATTTGGCAGGTCAGTGTGTAGGGGTTTGTCCCACATTATTTCATCTGCTTACACAATTTTGGCCAATGTTAGCAATAATAGAAACCTTGGTCTTCAGTGTGTTCTGTGATAGCTATATAGAATAACTGTTCTGAGTGTTCCTGAACAGAACAACTTATTTTCTGGGACAGAAGTACTTGTATTGAAGTTAATCTGCTACTCCATCTGAAGCCATAGTGTCCTGCCTTGTTTGCCCCCAGCTCCAGCCCTTTCCTGGCCAAGGAATCTCCAGCCTCCAAGCTGCTGCTTCAGGTTTCCCTGCCTAAGGAGCAATGCCAGCATTCCCCGTCCAGAAGCTGGGGTATTACACATTTTAAAATGTACACTTTGACTCTGTCGTATGTTGTGATGGTCAGTTGCAAATATGAGAATCCTTCCAGTTACATTTAACATCAGTCCTGACTTGAGCCTTTTCATTCCAAGGTAGATTCGTTTAGCTCACCACTCCCTTTCCTCCTCCTAAATGTGTCTAATAGCTGTTTGATCCTTTTGAAGTCTTGTATTTTTAATTCAGTCCTTCTGAAGCTTGTTACAAGCAGCTAGCAATCCTGGCCAAGACCTTTTAAATAAATGAGTTAGAAAATCATTTACTATGCTACTAGCAATGTTGAAATACTGTTTAAAAAGAGCAAATTAGATCCAAGACTTAATCTCTTATCAATATTCTCTCATGTGACATTGTCAGCTCAGGATTGCTTTAGTCATTGCAATTTCAATGACATTTGTGTTTGGCAAGTAGGGCTCCTGTTTCTTTTGCAGAACATTTCAGAGTCCTGGGTTGCATTTATCAACTGTTTTATTTAAATAGTAACTTGGCGCTCCAGGTAATTCTAAGCCCTGAGGAAGGTTGGTTTGGCTGCAAGATCAGCTCTGCTGATAGATGAAATGGTTTGTTGACACAACAAAATAAATGAGCCTTTAAATAAAAGTGTGCTGAATTTTGCTTACCTAAAGAACTAGGTGGCATAAAATAAAGTATGAGAATCATTTAGAAAGGCTTTTTTTCTATTGAGTGCACTTCAGATTTCTTGCAACCTTTAAATAGTCACTTTCCCCCTTGCATGCACTGGCTTTATTTCTGAAATAATAACCAAACATGACTGTTGTGCTTTTGATTAAATCTTTATGGTAGCATGTCAGTCTTTGCTGGAGCCAGGGCATCCATGAAAGAAAGCACGTGGTGTGTCCATCCTGACATTTTTTTAGAAATGCTGCCATATTCTACAAGTGTTGCAGGTCAGGGAAGGTTTGGGAAACATAAGGGCAAAAAGCCATCAGGTGACTCACCTGATGCTTCCTTTGCTATGAGTGTTACCAGATATTCTCTGGCATTTTGAGGAGAATTCCAGGCAATGCTCCAAATGCCAGAAGTGAACTGAGTGTTCCTGTATGCGAGTAGAGAGCATGCCACCTTAAAGGAAGCTTTAGTTAAAAGTGTAGGTTTTGGTAAATCAAGGAGACAGTAAACCTCTAGGTGGAACTGAAGGCAGCTCTTCAGACCCTTTCTTCTATCACATCATTTCAAGTAACCATATACGAGAAACAGAATTCCAGCAGGATAGACAGAAGCTTCATCTCCAACACCTTCTGTTGCAAAACAGTCCTGCATAAAATCTGTTGTGCAAGAGCAAAACCATCACTGGGATGTTTGTGCCTTGCATGGGAAGGAAGAGAGATCAAGAAAATCATGGGGCAGAACTCCGTCGTGATTCCCAGTGGACCATGTGCCAAAGGCAGGTAAAATCCTTTCGTCACGTCTGCCAGTTTTTAATTCCACACCCCAGAGAACAAATTTACTCCTGGGAGCATTGGCAAGATAAACTAACCAAACCCCTGAGGACTTTGCCAGTATCGGGGAGCAGCAGCACACGTCACTTAGCCAGCCTCCTGGAAAGAAAGAATCGGACAGCCCAAGCCAACCATGGCAAGCAAGTTATGTAGCAGAGGGGGTGGTAGGAGATGCGGGAGGGGAAATGCAGGGAATGTTTCTAGCCTGTATTGGGCTAAAGATGTTTCTTCTGCTGATAGGAAAATACATTTGGCTTTGATCAGAGTGTTTTCCTGTTGTTCCTGCCCCTCTTCTACTCCACTTCTAGTTGCAAGTTTGTGCCAGTTTTGTGTTGTCTTTTTCTGATGCCCTGACAGCCACTAGCTGTCATTTAAACAACCTGTTTTTGAAATAGAATCACTTTCTTAAAGGGGCAAAATTATTCAGGAAGCCAATTTGCTGGAACCAAGTAAGCTGTCATTAAAATGTGAGCTATGCCATTAGATTACAGACCAGGCCTTTTGAAGCACTAATTAGTCTCTGTCAAGTTGTTCGTTTTTGTGGCTGTCTTTTGATGGAGACAAAAGAGCTGAGATCCACAGGCGAAAGCAGTGATGTAGAAGATCCATGTTCTGCAGCTTGCTGGTGCCTGGCTGGCTGATCACAGAGAGAGCTAGTGGATTTTCAAGCTACTATATTAAGTTGTGCCTTTTGCTTGTCCCACAGAGCGATCAGTCATTTCATCTGGGAACAAGGAAATATTTTGCCAGTATAGTATGAATTTTACATATCTGAAACAAGGGGTTTGCAAATTATCCGTGTTGGACTCAGGTTGACAAAAATGATGAATTTCAAATATTCTAGGATTGGAAAACTTCACAGTCACCTTACAAACAATTTGTTTAAAAAAACCTCTCAAGGCAAAATTGGCTTACTAATTATTCACAGAGCTCTAGTATAATGATGCCTCTGTGGAAAAAGTGTAGCTAATGAATTTATCATGTGAGGCTTTTTTGTCTTGATATATCTTCTAATGGGTTTGCCCTGCAAGTTCTTGCACTCAAGGACTGATGGAAAGCAATAATGCTGGGCACTGAAATTTATAAACCAATTTACACTGTGGAAGAAATAACAGATTTTCATTGAGTTAATGTTTAATTATCTGAGATCTTTTGTTCTTTATTTCTTGTAACTGAATTGGTTTGTCACTTCTGCTAATTAATTAGACAAAGGGAAAAAAAATCTTCAAGTGCATTGTTGCTCAAATTAGTGTCAGTGATGGGATTAGCACATGGTTTATTGCCCCCATGAACACACACTGCCTCTGCTTTGCTATCACAAAGGCCAGTGTGGGCTTGAAAGCTGAACCACTTCCAGCTTTGAGTAAAGAGGGAAAATAGATTTTCAACCTTGGTAAGCTCAGAAGTAGCTGACAGTCTCTAGCCTGATTCCTTTAGCACAATTACCTTAAATATGCCAGCACTGGGAAATATCTTAGCAGTTGTTAGACTTGACTTTAAAGGAAGTTATTTGGGGATTGCCATGGCTGCCAGCCAGAGCTGTGATGTGAAGGTTACTAAGGTTATGAGGAGGCCTTTGGTGATGTGCGGTGACATTCAGATAGGAGGAAGCAACACACTGAGTAAGGAAAACAATTTCTGAAATTCAACTTTCAAATATGTTTGGATGATTATTTACTCACCTTCATTACCTGACACATTAGAGCTCCACATCGGCAATTTAATAAATTATTTCCCAAGGACAGAGTAGATTGTGTATGCCTCTTTCTGCCTTAGAATCATAGAATCCTTTAGGTTGGAAGGGACCTTCAAGATCATCAAGTCCAACCATTGAGCCATTAGGGCTCTAAAGTCCTCTGCCTTCTCCCCACCCACCACCTTACTGTTTAGGAAGGATATTTACTGGGCAAAACATATGATACATTGATATATTTTAATCTATTCTAGAGAAAACGTAGCTTGTCTCATGATTTTTTTTTCCTTCCTTTCCTTGAGTCATGAGGATGCAAAGCATGACTCTGGAGAAGAGAAGATTCACAGAAGACCTTATTGTTCTCTACAGCTACGTAAAAGGAGGTTGTAGTGAGGCTGGTGTTGGTCTCTTCTCCGAAATTACTGATCATAGGACGGGAGGAAGTGGCCTCAAGTTGCACCAGAGGAGGTTTCAACTATATATTGGGAAGAATTTCTTCACTGAGAAAGTGGTTAGACACTGGAACAGGCTGCCCAGGGAGGTGGTGGAGTCATCATCCCTAGCATGTTAAAAAACGAGTAGATGTAGCAGTTGAGGCTATGGTGTAGTGGTTAGGGAGATGTTGGGAGGAGGGTTGGACTTCATGATCCTAGAGGTCCTTTCCAACCATAGTGATTCTATGAGGTGGAGATGGGAGAAGCTGCCACCACTTCCTCTCTCCACTTTACCCAGACCCAGCATGTTCCTCGTTTCCCTACCAAATCCCCCTGGAAGGAGCCCCAAGGGGCAGTGTGGATTGATGGGCCTGTCTAGGCTCCATTCTGTTCTCATTTGGACTGAAAAACTGTCTGGAAGAGTTAAAGGAATTCACTATTTTCACTTCTTTATGTCAGGGAGGGAGAGCTAAGCTTGCTTGGTGAGAATGAAGTGACTATTTTGTACACAGCTGTGATGAAAAATCTCTAGAAGGATGGCAGCATCCTTTGTGTCAAGGAAAATAGCAACAGTGCTACTCCCAGATCCTTAAAAACTACCCAATTCCTGCTAGTTTTATGGGAGGTAAGTACCAAAAAAGGAGGCAGACACTTGCAGTATCTTTTTACATAGCCTACACAGTGTGCCTGACCCTGCTCACAAATGCTAACGGTAAGGTCTGTTTTATGTGTGGAAATATCAGAGATAATGGGTGGAGGGCAACATGGAAATGTCTGCTGGCAAAGCTTCTGTATGAACAGTATCTTGGGGTTTACTGAAACTTTATAAACCCCTGATTTTCAGCTTCATTTCACCTTCTGGCAGTTTCTGTAATGCTTATGGTAAATAACACTTGATTTACTCTTTTTTTTTTTTTTTTCCTTTGGAAATAATGTTATGAAAAATAATAGGGGGCATTGCATTTTCTTAAGTGTATGTGGTTTAATGTGTGGGAGCATAAAATATAAGCACAGATAGGTTTCTCATTAAGTAAATAAAACTGTGGTACGAATGGTATAGCTGTAGTCATGCTCTGTATCCACCATTTAGAGAAATGATGAAAATATGGAAGTTGGAAATGTTAAATAAAACATGTGAATACATCACAGTGTGTATAAGAAAGAGGATTGTAAAGCATGAAAGGAGAATCCCACTGTGTCAAATAACTTTTATGAAAAGAATTCCTTGCTGCTGTATTTAGAGATTTTCTTAACATTATCTTTAAAAGCCCTGTTGCAATTCAGAATTCGGTGTGTTTTAGGTCTCTGAATAAACCTCTACTGCTAGAATTCTGGATTATTCTCTTAGATACATAATTTATTAGGATAAGCCTTTTATTGCACTTCAGGTATTGGCGGTGCTACTCCACAAGAAACCATGGCCTTAAAATCATGCAAGTGAAGTAATATTCTCCATATCCTTCTAAAATTCATTTTTATTATGATAATGACTAAAATTCAGTGATTCACTTTTGCATGCCCATGCTCCGGGAACTAACAGAGAGCTGGTCCTGCCTCTGCCAGCCTTGGGCTTTGCCCATTGCCCTGCGGGGGCAATGAGACCCTCCTGTGCCAGTCCCTGCAGTCGAGGGTTATAGGTCTGTCTTTACTCTGGCACCTTTTCCATCTTGGCCACAAGGAAGGTTTCTGATCCCTCAGCCAGGAGAATGGTGGGCAGGGGACTGAGTTGTGAGGCTTTGATGGGTATGCTGCAGGTGTTCTCCATCAGGTTTTTTCTTGTGGCTTTAAGCATATAATAATTTTTTATTATTTGACCCTCACAACTAAGTCTATTGAGACCTCACTTGGAGTATTGTGTCCAGTTCTGGGCTCCCCAGTTCAAGAGGGACAGAGATCTACTCGAGAGAGTCCAGCGGAGGGCTACGAGGATGACTGGGGGACTGGAACACCTGCCTTATAAGGAGAGGTTGAGAGACCTGGGGCTTTTTATTCTGGGGAAGAGAAGACTTAGAGGGGATCTAATTAATGTGTATAAATATATGTGGGCTGGGTGTCAGGAAGGAAAGGGCAACCTCTTCTCACTTATGCCCTGCGATAGGACACGGGGCAATGGTCACAAGCTGGAGCACAAGAAGTTCCACCTCAACTTGAGGAAGAACTGTAAGGGTTCCAGAGGACCGGAACAGGGTCTCCAGGGAGGTTGTGGAGTCTCCTACCTTGGAGACTTTTAAGACCTGTCTGGATGCGTTCCTGTGTGACCTGCCCTAGACTAAATGGTCCTGCTCTGGCAAGGGGTTGGACTCGATGATCTCTGGAGGTCCCTTCCAACCCTTAACTTTCTGTGATTCTGTGATATTTGCCCCTCGCCCTCCCGGTTTTAGTTCTGTGGCTTTTCCAGGAGGATTTGTAGTGATTTTAGGGTGCAGAGCACAATATGGATGTGCCAGCCTTGATCTTGAGGGAAGAATAGAAGACTAGTGTGAGCCTATAAGTCAAAAATGCACTTTTATCCTCTAGCAGCTGGCGTCCCTTGGACTTGCTAAGACTGAGGTGGTTTCTTCTCATTTAATGTCACTGGGTGGATTTATTTTCTATGAGCTTGTCCAGGTGTGCTTTTCCCCCTCAGCACTTAATGCTGGTCAGCTGAGCCACAGGTTCAATATTCCTTGTCCACTTCATTCCCTGAGACTAGAAGAGAGAGGGGGAAATGTCAAGAGTAAATACAGTGGTCTTCCTGATTGGTCATCTAACTGGAGCTGAAGATGGAACTGGGATGGGTAGCAGGGCCTTTAAATTTATCCAGGCGAGAGCCTGCCGGGTCTGGAGGCACATCTGTATTGGGAGTTAAAGCTCATTAGTCTCTTATCTAAACCGTTTGTGGGGTTGCCTGGGCATCTTCCATGAGTAGGTAGCAAAGTTACTAAACTGAGGGAGACAGTTTGCTTTTGACTTGCATATATTGCAAGTGCAAATTTATGAAGTGCTCTCATTCCTGGTAAAATGTTGTTCATGCTTTTAGGGAGGAGGTAGCCAAGGAAGCCCTGCTTTCCACGACAGCCAGGTGGACAGGCAGATTCACTTCTGGGAAGGGGTTTCACCTGGCCCTGTTCTGATCAGGTGCTACCTGTATTCTAATGCCTACTCTTCCTGTTGCAGCAGGAGGTTGGCAGAGGTAGTAAGCTTGGTAACTTGGAAGGTGGGCACTGTGGACCTAGAAGCAGTTCTCTGTGAAGTAGTCTGAAAACTTATGTTTACAAGATCTATGCTAGAAGAAATCCTGGCTACCTACAGGGGTTTCTGATTATGTGGTACATTTGTTGTGGTGAGATGCTCTGGAAAGCTTTGTGCACGTCTGCAGGTAAGTGAGCTGTGGTTTCAGTCTGCTCTAAGCCTTCCATACTTGGAGGAACAGTTTTCATCTCACGTACTGCACCGGTTTCACACAATTGTAGTTTCTCTGACTTCAGTGGGTTTTCTTGTAATGTGTTAGTGTTTAGTCAGATTTAGTTTTTTTTTTTCTCATAGGTTTTGCAAAACCAAGCTGAAAATAAAGCGATAAAAATGAAAAAAAAGTTTTCTAACAACATTTATAGTTTTGCATTTCTACCTTAGGAGTTAATACACATGAAACATTATAGTTTGTATTGGTTTTAGTAGTACACTGGCTCTTCTGACCTGCAGAGAAAAACTAGGTGAAGAATTACACAGTAATGAGGAATAATGAGAAGAAAAAAAGATACTGTTTTCATGCTCTTTTTGGGAGTTTTCAAGAGATGCTGCTTTTTTCATGGCTCATGATATGTGACTGTGTCCATGTCCTGGTCTCAGCAGTGCTACTGCAGTTGGTTTCAAAACCCAAAGTGATTTGGGACCCTTCAGAGGTTAAAGAAATGTAGAACATTACTATTAAGTTGGTGACAAGTTGCATTAAGAATGATACCTTGCATAGTGAAAGCATTCTCAAGCTTGCCTGTGGTTTTTGAGATGAAAGACTTTACAACAGCAGCGGCTGGTAAAATGAGTCCAGACTTAATGTTTGCTGATAGTATCAGATTTTCATTTTTATGACTAATTCTAGTAACAGAAGCAACATTCTAAATTGTAACTGAAATACACATGTACATTTCAGCACATACTAGCTGTCTCCAAAATGGCTTTTCTGTCTTCCCCTGGTTAGATATTGAATGCATTAGGGCATTTTAGATTCTGCTCAAAGCCAGGTTCGTGCTGAGGTGATGTGGGGATTTGGTGTGTGTTTCTCGTGGGGATATGCTTAGCAAATCTGTTCAAATTAGAAATAAAAAGATTTATTTTTTTCCCAGAGGCAGTATTGCATGCAGATGGTGACAGATCACCCATTTCTGGGGTGGATCATGTAGGGTCTGCAAACAGAGAAACAATGGTATGAGAATGATCTGGTCTGAAACAAGTAAACATCTACTGTGACTCGGAAGAGGTGCATCTCTCCCTTCATATGTGCATTTGTCATCTTCCAAAATGTTCCTGCTCCTGCTGTGGGGGAGTGCTCCCCTTAGAAACAAATTTTGCATTTTACAAATATCACATCATTAGCCAGCTGGGCCTTGGCTGTGATCTTTGGCATGGTATTTGTCAGGAGAAAAATCAGTGCCCTGCCTACCTTTTCAGAGCACCTGTCATCCAAAGTTTGTCTGTTTGTCTCTCCAACACTCGCTTTGAGCTGTTGGGATCAGCAGTTAGAAAAATCAGCCTCTTCTGGGTAATTAGAGGAAACACTATGAGAAGGTCAGTGATGTGAGCAAATAGGAAAATCTGATGTCCTTTTAGACAGAGCAGAAATCTGTATGTCATGGTTCCATATTTTCTTCCAGGGCGGTGGGAATCTCTCTGAAACAGATATTCAAAAGTGGTGTATTTTCTTTGTCTCTAATGTGTTGAACATTTCAGCCGCAGTCATTACTATATGCTATATAAGTTACAGGTCTGACAGACAAAACATACTAGTCTGAAGCTGCAGTAATGCACTGCAGCTTGAGGCTGTGTTAGAATATGGGTATGGGAGCTCAAGTCTGCCTGCAAAAGGTAACCCTGGCTACCATACAGAGTATTTTCTACCAGGGAGGTATTTCACTCTTGTTAGGACCCCTGCAGATGGCAATTTGGAATATCGTGAATTATTATTCATACCATAGTGTCAATGTATTAAGAATAATTGTTACTATCAGTCTTGAGGCTATAATGAGAATCCATTCAGGCATGCTAGTACAGTCACTGCCTCCAAAGGTTCCCAGTCTAAGCCAGGAAGCAATATGCAGAAGCCAAGAGAAGGAGCTGAGCCAGTGGGTACAGGGCATCCCTACGGCAAAGCTCTCGGATACATGGGAAGGGAAGGAGAGACTTGTGCAGGGTCTCTGAGTTCATTAAAAGATGTAGGGTTAGGTAGGGTAGCAGAAAGTGGAGCTCTGCAGGGTTTCAAAGAGGATGCTGAGGTAGCAGGGAGATGGATAAGTTACTGGGGCCATGTCTGGGCCAGAGAAGCTTTGCTGGTTTAGGAGTGTGGGTGTGATCTTGATAGCATGTGTAGTGGTTTATTGGTGGTTATACTGCTGTGGTGAGACCCATAGTTCATGTGATATGAATTACATGGCTCAAAAGGGCAACTACATGTTTGTTAGGACTTGCTACTTAGATCTCTCTCTCAGTTGAGTTGTAATCCCAACTGACACAACTGCTCTGACAAAAGATACCGGCTGCTTCTCGCAGTCTGCCAGAGAGACCCAAAACCCAGAGTGCAGAAGTCTGCTTGTTCTTTAAGCAAATAGATACTAGTGAGCTAGTGCTAAAATGCTTAGTTTGAAGAGCAAAATCAAAGATTAACCTCTGGAGTTAATACTCAAAATGAACAGAAGACTGGCTGTGTTGTGTATCAACGGGGAGATTTTACACCGTAAAAACTGTTCTCCGGGGAATCATCTTTTGTGATAGGCTGAATTATGTTCTGTGGATGGTGATTATCTTGCATCGCACATACAGATCATTCAACCATGAGATTGGAATCATGTTGGTAATAATTAAAACTATGTACCTGCTTTTGTGCTTGAATATACAGTTTTGGCCTGTGATTGAACTGTGCCATATTAGGACATGAATTTTGACTTACTCCAGCAATCGTATGTAAGCAAAATCTCGACTTTAGAAGGTGTATACCCAGTTACTCATTACCTTGTGTAATGAACCAAGTCCATAATGTTCTTGGTGCTGTATGAAAGCAATAAGATGTGATTGAAGGTTCTTATTTATGCTGTTGTTAGTTTTCTGTGACTGGGTAAAATTTGCAGAAGCGTTGAGACAGTCATCGTTGTACCGTTAGTCCTCTTGGAAGCTTTAAGAAAAGAACTTTTCTGCCTATTGTGTGATATGCACTGTGTGGGAATAATTTATCTCAAAACAATCTTAAAAGTGCTGGAAAAGGGACCCACAGACATTGAGGAATCTCCATCCTTGCAGAGTCCTTGAAAAGCTGACACAGCTTTACAGCAAGAGGTTGGTTAGATGACCTCCAGATATCCTTTCCAAGCTAAGGATTTCTGTGGTTTGGTTTTTTTTTTTTTTTTGGATAGTGTGTGGGTGGTTTTTTTGTTTGTCTAGTGTGTGGTTTTTTGTTGTGTGGGTTTTTTTCGTGTGGTTTGTGGTTTTTTTTTGTGTGTTTTTCGACTTCAGAGTAACTTTTAAGAAATTACAAGCTCCACCAGAAAGAAGCCAGAAATCTGTAAGATTTCTGTGAGCCAGAACCCAACAAGTAGGGCCATACAGTACTCGTAGCATTCCTAAATTTTACAGGACACGTGGAATCTACTGAGTAAGACGTTCTGTAGCAGTTGTACAAATTCTGCAGTGACCTGGCAAAATCCAAAGGACTTAGGCTGGGCAGTTCTGTCCCCATTGTGTCCATCCATGATTTTCTGATGGTCTTTAAGCAATTGAAAATGTGCAATACTACAGTATTGAAAAAATAAAAAAAAATAAAAATCCCCTAAGAAATAATGTCACAGTGGATCTTAGAAATGAGTTACAGAAAATGGAAGTTGTGATTCACAACAGTGCATTGTGATTTGCTGCATGTCACAAGCTCTAGCTGACTCCATCAAATTTGTCAGTGACCTTGAGAGAGTTATTACATCACTCAGTACCAGAAAATGCAGAAATGGACTTCCACCCTCATTCCCCCTGCTTGCTTTTTTTTTCCCTTGGCAGGAAAGCATTAGATAGGCAGCCTCTGTTCAAATTCTCACCATCTACAGCACCACACTCTAAGGAAGGCTGAGCCAGAGGGCAAAGTAATCACTTTCAGGAAAACACTAAGTAAAATGTTACATTTCAGGACATACACCCTGCATTATTTACATCCATCTCTCCAAACCTGATGCAATGCATGGCACAGCTCAAAATCCTTCTAAAAATCAGAATGTAATTACCAACTTAAATTGATACTAGATCATATTAGCAAGGCAATGGTGACATAGACATATCAAATGTATGGCATCCTCTTGCAAACATATATAGCTTCCCACTTTTTTCATCTCTTCCCAGAAAAATACAGCTCTGTACAGAGTTTTGGTTTATGATAATTTCTCTTGAGTGAGTCCCTGCTGTTTGTGAAATGCTTTTCCTCAGAGAGTACCCAAGACAGTTTTGTTTATAATAAATTCAGACAGAAAGCTCAGGGCTGTGCAATATCTCACAAGAGATGAGTGCGACCAGAAACAGCAACTTTCCCTCCCTGAAACAGGGTGAAGAGGGGGCTGGGGCAGGGCCCTCTGCCTAATTCCTAGGTTTTGTCGTGTTGCTTTGCCACATACCCCATCTCCTGTTTGACTGGTGCTTAGACTAAAGACCTGACCTTATTTGTGGAAATTTGCAAATTGAGACATCCTGAGAACCATTGCCTGGCTGAGATGAAGCCTGCAATTGATAGAAAATGTTGTGTTTTCATGTGCATCCTTTTAACCTGCATAATTCTGTCTTGAGTATTAAAAACAAAACAAAAGAAAACACCCTCAGGTTTGTGACTGTTAATAATCCAGCTGCATCACATTTCTCTGTCCTCTTCCCTCTGCTGCTAACTTTGTGTGGGCTGAGCACTACCAGCCTGTTATATTTCAGCACCATTTCTTGACAGAGGTTCTGCTGCAACTGTGCATGACTATAAATTCCAGTTATAAGACCTTTTTATTTTCAATGCAGTGCATTTTTGTGCAGTGTACACTGCATTATTTTGGGCATGTGGTCTGACAGTTTTTCTCTACCTCGTCTATAAAGGCTGTTGTATTGCCCTGTGCTCAGAGTTCCCCTGAAAAGCAGCTGAAGGTGAACCTCCTTGCACAGCCTTCCATGACTGGGGCAATCAAGTTGATAAAGTTACAGATGGTTGATAATGCATGGGCCTTTGTGAATTATCTTTTTAAAGAAGCTATAATTAACTTCCCTGAAGAAAAGCATTATTTCCACTGGCAATCTGGCAGCCTAAGTCGTGGCTTCATAGCAAAGTCTCAGCTCTTAAAAACTGAAGGAGGAATATAAAGTTACCTGTAATCATGTAGGGATTGAGCTTTGATGATTCAGCAGCAAGTTTGGGTTTTTTTTTCCTTTTGGTTTGTTTTTTTCCAAGTTGTACATAATTCCTAAATTTCCTTATGGTTACAAAAATACAACAAGACTTATTTTAGGATTCAGCTCAGTTCCTTTTTTAGACTTGCAAAAAGTTGAGGCTTTATTATTCTATTGATTTTTTTCTTTTTCTTTGAAAAAAGAACTCTGCTGATTGTATCACTGATTTTCAAATAGAACGCAATAACAGTTGGAATTCTTAAATCCCCTGAGATGATATATGTGATTGTTCAAATAGGCTATTGTTGATCTTGTGAGACAATAAGTTCTTCTATATGGCTTTATACAGTATCAGATAAACTACAGACAGGAGGGGGAGGTGTGAGCAGGAGAGAAAACTAAATGGTTTTGTTGCTATTTTTATGCAATTACAGTAGCTAACCTCAGCCCTGAAGAGATGTTCACCAGTGGGGTGAAAACAAAAATAGTCAGTTAAGCAGAGAAGTAAGTATGGGGCTAAAAGAAAAATCAAATGTATGTTAGGTTGTTGTTTGCTTTCGTTTGTGGTGTGAAATGTTTTCAGTATGTCCTCGGTCTTAAACAGGTGTTAACCCCTCTGATGCTATTGGGATTTCACTCAGTAGTCACCTCAGGGTGAACTTCTTTGGGCTGTGTGTGCAGCAGACCTTGCTTTTTCTGGTGGTACTTTGTGGTGCAGAGTTGCCTTCCTGTTTTCCCCCTTCAGGCACTGATTTTTTATTTATTTATTTATTTAATATATACTGGTATGTACTAAAACGTGACCAACTATCATGTCACATCACATCATAAATCCCACCTTAGATTCGAGCATAGTTAGTTCATTGGAATTACTAGTGCCTATGCTTGGAATTAGATGATAAAGCAGAATTATTGTGTCATTACACTATAGTATTCTGGTCAGAATTACCTCTTTCACAGAGAAATCCAAGATAACTGTCTCTGTAATTAAATGTGCTCCCGCTTGCTTAATAACTATAAAACCAGCCACTTTCTTGGTGTAATTGCTTAGCAGTATTTAAGAATGCTTTGTGTTATCACCTGTTATGGATCTTTGGGAGAGTTATAGTAGGAAGAAAGACAAACAAAAAGGCAGGTTGCTGCTTAAGCATGATAAATACAAGTAAATAATATTACCTGTGTGGTTTACATTCTTAAAACTATTTCCTAGAAAATTAAAGCAAAGCTCCAGAAATGTTGGTGCTGCATGCACAGTGCTCCAAAGAAGATAGAGCAATAGGAAGAGTTATTTAAATAGACTTCCTTTTCTTCTCCTTTTTCTCCTTTCTGTGATCAGTGAAACTTGCTCTGTGCTTTGCACTTTTTGTGTGTTGTTCTACAGTAACCATTCATCAACAGAAGGAGAGATTTGTTCATGGACAAGGTTTAAAGTTTATTTTTAGAAAAGGTATTATAAATTGAAATGCTAAAAAAGATGTGTTTGAAAATCTTTGCAGGTCTGTCAGAAATCTGACTTATTTACTTGTGTCAGGCATCCCCTGGTAAGACCAGGTGTTCAGTGGTGTTTACAAATGTGGGGAGATGTCTGTCAGCTTATGTTTCACAATAAGGTAGAGTGTGCTATGGTTTTCTTTGAAGCTAGATAGAGTACTCACATGTACATTGAAGCATTGTCCTGGGCTACAGGAAACAAAGAGGAACTAACTGGTGGAGGTGGGTATTTTATCTGTGGCTGTACATTCCCACCCAGTCCAGGGTCTTAGTGTTAGTTGCCAGGATCAATGCGCCAGTCCTGTGTGGGAGCTAAGAGACACTGAAATCCCTAGAAATGGAAACAGGAAAGACTGGGGCTTGGTATGTGCTTTGGAAGTGCAGTGAAGAGGACACGTGGTGTTCCTCCCACTTGCCTTTGTCGTTCAGCTGACATGATGTAGCTGTCAGAGCCTGTGCCTGGGGTGGAGAACGGATGGTGCGTTGGGTTGGTGTAGGGAGTGCAGCCTTTGGGTATCGCATCCAATCTAAGTTTCTGCTTTGCAAGTATCAAGAGAGCTCACTACTATCCATATATATTGTGTCTTTTTGGTTTTGAAGTGTAGAAAATTGCATTTATTTCCAGGATAGCTCTGATAGTTTGCTCTATGACCTTTTTTGTGTTCAGCTTTCAAGTACAGACTTTACTGCATTGACTGGTCCTGATTCCCAAGTGAAAGCAAAGATACTGTTGCTTATCAAATGTGGGTTGTCACATTGAAAGTTGCCTTATACTGCAATACATTTAATTGCATGCTACAGTGAAGTGTTTATCTGTCCTTGCATAGTCATTTTAGGCATTAAATATTCCTTCTAGTCTGATAAATAGTATTTCTTCTGCATGTTTTATGTATCCTTGCAGGATTCTCTGTCTGCCTTCAGTGACTGAATAGCAAAGCTTTGCTAATAATGTCTTTTGTCATTGTTGCCCTGGTTCTTTCAATTCTGAGTCACAACAGTCTCTATTAATATATTTGTAGCTCATTTTCTCAGCAGGCTGATTCCTTTTTGTTCCTTTTCTGATGTAAGATATATTATGTTCTCCCATAAATAAGACACTCATTCCTTGATATTTTGTAAACCACTTTGAGGTAACCTCTCAACATTTTTTGTTGCTTTTATTTTGGTTTTGTTTTTAATAGCTTGATGCATTAAAGGTATAGTCCTGCTACCAGTGTTGCTTTAAGACATTTTTCCTTTTACTGTAAGGTAGAGTCTTTGCACATTCTAGATTAATGCCAATATTTTCATACAGTCCTAAATACAGGTTGCATGTAGGAAGAGGTTTATTAATTCACTATAGATGTCTAAGACATCAAGACATAAAAACAAGGGGCAGGGGGAAAAACTTGTGAGGGGACAAAACCCAAACACCACACTTTTCTCAAAAACAAGGGGAAGAGGAACTCTGCCAGGGAAACTCCAGAGCCAGTAGGCCATTGCAGTATAAAAACATAATCAATGTAATAAAAGGCCAGACCACCTCACCAATGATTTCTGCTCTTTTGTTCACTTTGGAGGAGTTTGAGGACAGTCCCTGATCCGTAGCCTTTCTTTATGGAGGACTCCTTAAGGAAAACAGTGTGGAAATAAATGTTAAGTCTTCTTGTAGAGACATCACTAGTAGAGTACCCCAGTGGCCTGTGGTGGGACACATGTTGTTAAATGTGCCCCCAGGTGATCCAAAAAGGAGCAGAAAGGTCATAGGTTTCACTGGAGATACTGTTGTGAGTTTTTCAGCAGAGTAAAGGTGACAGCTGACTGTGAAGAGTGGCATAAAAACATGCAGTGCTGAGAAACTGAGTGATAAAAGTGGCAGGTGAAATATAGATAAATGCAACAGGAGGTATGTGGGGAAGAATAACACTAGATTGCTGTTCTGAGATGAGCATTATAACTTGAGAACAAGGTTTGGGGATAAAAAAGATCAGCTGAATTCTTCATAGACTTCAAGAAAACTACTTGCCTTGCTACGGTATAGAAAGAGGAATGAAATAAAACAGCAAACATGATTATGACACTGCGTGTTGGTGCTTCTGCATCTTGAATATTGCATGTAGCTCTGGCCCCATCTTCATAAAGGTGTAATAGAATTGGAAAAGGCTCATAAAAGAGCAGCATGAATGGTCAAATGTACTGAATAGGCTCCATAAAAGGAACAAATGGGACTTTTGTCACCTGAAAAAAAAAATGCCTGAAGATACCTAGGAAACTGGGAGGTGAATATATCTTCCTGGTCAGAATCTAGCAGGAATCAAATGAAATTCGAGGGCTCTGGCTCAAAAGAGAGGCAATTCTTTACAAAGTTGGTAGTAAAATTCTGGAACACCACAAAATGTTGCAGATGCCAGAAGTTTCTGAATGTAAAAAACAAAACCAAACCAACCCTAGCTAGATATATTAATGGAAGAAATTTCTTCAAATATTAAATAGAAATAGACTGTGTCTGATTTAGGAAGTCCCTGCCAGTCCCCCCCAGTCCCACTGGAGGCTGTACTAGTGCTTTAGGGAAGCCATGATTGATGATTCTGTGATTGTCCTATTTCTGCATTCTTCCTTGAGCAACCACTATCACATGTTGTACTGACAGGCTCTTGGGCTGGAGAGACTTTGATGTGTCCTAGTATAGTCTTCCTTATGCCCCTTTTGCTCCTCTGTATTTAACAATGTACCCTTCAAGAGGGTGTGTTTATTGAGGAGGCTTTTGGCACATTATGAAGGTGAACAGGAGTGTGTTTTAATTGCTTGAGATCTGTGTGTCTCAAAAGACAAGAGGAAATATTCTGAAGACAAAACAGCTGAGCCATCTCCCGCAAGTGCTCTGTCAGCTGAAACTGGCCAAATATTGTGTAAATTCTCCTTAAGGCAAGAATGAATTGTAGTGTTACTTCATACGAAAGTTTCGATTTCTGTGAAAATATGGATGGCAAAGCTGCTTTTATGAGAAGAACATGTAATGAAGGCAAATGCCAGCAAGAAATTTCCTTGAAGCCTGTGTAGGCATATGTGTGTGCTCCTGGGACAAGGAGCACATGTCACAGTAGCAAGCATCAAGATCCTTGCATCACTTCTAAACCTGAACTCCAACATATCTTCAGAGATTCCAAACTGTGTTTCACCATCCTGGTTTCAGTCATCTCTCCTTTGCTCTTTAAGGAGGACAGCAGAAGTACAGGTGGGCAGTAGAATTTGCCCTTGGAGAGAAGTGTGCTGGAAATGTAACTTTGAAATGCTAGATGAGATTGTGGCTTAGATCTTAGTAACTTCTGGAGTATCTGTAGCAAAATGGATGCAGTAACTGCTCTACTGCAATTAGGATGGTACCATATGCATCCATTTTTCTATATGTAAGAGAGGAAGTAACCTCATTTTTGTACAAATGTGTTTTCTTTGGACGCACAGTTAGCTTACAGCCTGTAGATAAAGTTGCTTACAGACCATAGTGTTTGCTGATGGCTGCAGAAGTGTTCTCTCATGTAATTCAGTTCTGCTGAGTCTGGAATAGTATGGCATTGTTCTGGCTTAATAGAATTACATTAAGAAAAGTTAATTTTTCTGAAGTATGGTGTGTAATTTATATTTGGAGATGCTGAAAGTCTTGATTTCACTCTTTTTGCTGGAGGAATTTGAGAGTCTCTTCATCAGTTGACCTTTCAAGATGCCTAAACCTGGCTGAACAAACACGATAGGCTTTATCAGTATCTGGTGCAAATAAATTTTGTACTGCTAAAATCATTGGAGCTGCACTGATGTACACCAGCAAATATTGACCCAGGGCAATATTTACAACCTCCCTGTTATTGACGAAGTTTATTGATACTTCAGCTGAGCTCAGCTATGAGGGAAAACGTGTGGAGGATGCAAGTTGCAACTCTCAGTCCTTTTCTTTTCACGTTCTCTTTGGCTTCTTTTCATCGTTCTTTCTAACTTAAAGGTTAGAAGAAGAGTTAATTGAAATGGTAACATCTGCCTTCATAAAATAATCTGATGTCAGGACAGCCAGCCCTACAATACCTCTGGGTAAGAACGCTTTTGATATGAAACCAGACTTAATGTCTCTCCTTGGGGCAGTGGCCCCATCACAGACACCAGATCAACTCTAAATGAGGAGTTAACCTCTTAAGGAAAAGTCAGACAACAGTGAATTGCACTTGGGAGATACTGTCTACAAAACAATTAGGCATGTATAAATCATCTGGGTTGCAGAATGTGGAGTTCTTCAGCCAGAATATGATTTTAGCGAGGTCCTTCTCAATCAGTGAGCTTGCCAACTAAATACGTTTTTAAGTACAGAGCCTCTGTTAGGTTCTGTCTTTTGCAGCAAGTTACTGGAATGTCTCTTCTATTTCTTACGTGCTCTTCTGATAAAGGGCACGTACAGCTTGTTCTTGGGGGATCCTTGGTAGAAGTAATGTCTGGAGGATGATGTTGTTTCTTCTGCTGTGTGCTCCATTGTCTTACTTGGGTGTAGAGACCACCTTCAGCATCTGGTGGTCATTGATGTACTGCCCAAACAGATATGCAAATAAACATAAATGTTTACCCTTCTTTTCCTCTTACAGGTGTCTAGGAAGGAAGGGAAACTGAGTCACATACAGTGGATCTGTTATCCGTGTTTTCCAGGGGCATTGCTAACATCCTGACAGCTATACTATGACAGTCCCAGCTCTCTTTCCTTAGGTTTTGTGCACTGAAAGCAGAAGTGCAATACTGTATTAGAATAGCTTTCATTTAATTTTTTTTTCCGTGTTAATTTATTTTATAATGAGAACAAATACGTAGATTTTTATTCTCCATGTTGTAAGCAATTACATTTCAGGATTTGCCTAAGCAATAATTCACTTAAGGAACAACCAAGAGATATGTACAGATTTCACACTTTCTCTCCTCCAGACCCACTCCTTTTCTTCTACAGCATTTCAGACTATCTATGAAGTCAACCCTTGGGGGCATGTTTTTCAGGGCATTTTTTTAATGCCTACCATATGGGAAAAGCTGGAGTTCTCCTAGAAACAAAAAAGCAAGAGAGTAATAGGGTATGGGGAGACAAATGATTATTAATTACATTAAGTTTGGTCTGATTTTAGATTTTCAGAAAAAAATAAAATCCCAAACCTTTTGTATGCAGGTTTTTCATTAAAGTAATTTATAATAATTTGGAGAGAGGATCTAAGTGTTGGAATCTTTTGCTATGATGAAAGTTTTTCAGGCAAATAAAACCCACATTTTTTGTATTGATATATATTTCCCAAGAGTAACTGTCATCCCAGTTAGCCCTTTATTATTGGCAGTGTGTGCGAGAGAGTGACGCAGGCTGCCAGGAGGCTTCCAGCATGTTAGCCAGGGACTCTGCTCCTCATCCATACCCGAACGGATCCAACGTGCCTGTGTTTGCTCAGGGTGTGGTTTTATTCAGATGTCTGCAGAAAAACAGGGGTCTGTATCTACAGACTGCTTTGGAGAGATGTGGTAATATGTGTATTTTCTTCTGCTTGTCTCTTATTTCCTGATGATTTTTGTTGTTTTAGGGCTTTCCAAGGAGAGGAAAACAAAACAAAACCAACCAACCAAACAAAAAAAAACAACCAACCAACCAAAAAAAACCCAAACCACCACCAACAAACCACCTGGAGTCTCAGTGTACATCTGTAGAAAGCCCAAAACACAGCTTTCCAATGGTGGTTCATCCCCTTCATGAGTACAGAAGGAGAGGACACCTGCAGCTACACCTGCTAACCCTCATGGCTTCAGTAGAGCTTTTATGTCTCTGTTAGATGCTTGCACACACACAGAACAGAGCCCCCTCTGATCTTCTTTTGGGCGATTCACTGGTCTTTGTACTGTTTGTATAATGTGCTGTGTGTCAAGTTAGGGCTTCAGTCCTGGAAAAGAGAAATAGTATCATAGTTCTGTCACAGACTCTGGAGACCTCTGTCATCTAACCCAAACCCGGGGATCCCTGCTGCTACTGTCTCACCAGTGCTTCAGTTTCTATTTAGTCTATTCAGAAATGCTTCTGATACAAAACATTTATCCTGTAATCAAAAATTTAGTTATTGGTTTCTGTCACCGTATGCATAAACCGTCTTCTGATGTCAGCAGGGTGCCTTCTCTGTAGGTATCGTGGTATCCCGTAAACCTACAGCATTCTACACAACTTGCAACTCATCAAGTTCCACCTAAAATCTGTTTAGGAAGAGTAATCTTCCTATTCAAACAGATTGGTTGATGGCAAAATGCATGTTTTTTTAGGCTTTGGCATGACTAAGGGCAGCAGCACCTCACCTTCAGGTTTAGCTCTTCCCAAGCAGGATGGCAGCACATGTAATGGAGCAGTCTTTCTGGACCACTTGCATCTGCACAGAGGTCTCCTGTGCCTATTATTTCATTTTACATTTATTCACATTATTATTTCTCCCTAACCCACCCTGGCTGAGCTAGCAGACTGAATGCACAAAAGACTATTTTCCCTTAATTAAGACTTCCTTTTCAGTTTAAAAAGAGGCTACTCAAATTCATTCTTCTTTTGTGAAAATCCTTAGAGAAATGTTGCAGTCTCAGCATGAGAAAACCTGAGTTCCACCCCCAGATCTCATGCCGACTGTGAGAGATCTTAATTCTCTTCACTCTTTCTCCACCTTTAATGGCTTAAACAATTGAGCTCCCAGGGAGAATTTTCCATGACCTTTCTCTTCTCATGATGCAATGCAAAAGTGAGGTGGACCCCTGGTTTCATATTGTCAGGGTTGCTGTTGTAGTTTTTAATAAGCTTTCACCCCCAAAAAAAAAAAAAAAGAAAAAGTTATAAGATGTTCCTCTGTCTTTTGTAATAGGAAATGGAGCTGTTATTAAGTAGGCCAAAAGGAAATTTTATCACCAAAAGGAATAAGTCATTTTCAGTGTAGCTTCTCTCATTCCTTCCTTTCTGATAGCCCAACTCTTTAATTATCAGTAAACCTCCAACATGTGCCTTAGAGTGAAGGCTGTGAAGTCCTTCACAGTGCGTAGCAGTAGCTGCTGGTTTCGTGTTCTGTCCTCTGGTTTAGTTGTTCAACAGGCTGGCATAGTCCCACTTCAAAGTGAAATATTGTTCATGGAAATCTAACATGGAGGCAGGTGCTCTATCAAGAACACCCTTGGAAAATGTGGACAAGAGTACCAAGACCATTGATAATGCTCTTTCTTTTCTATAGATACAATAACTGAACTAGTCTCTTCATATGAACCCTCTGTTAGTGGAAGTCTATTGTGTTGACACTGAAAGTATCATCGTGGCATATGGATGTTGTCTATGCCATGGACACAAACTCTGCCTTGTGCCCTTCCATCCTGATAAGGACAAGACCTGGGTGCAAGACATGTCCCCTGCACTCCCTGGCTCCCTTTGGAGGCCAGTGCATGGCAAGGGAGAGAGCCTTGGGGCTGCTGGGGTGGTTACGCAGGCCTGGAGAACCGGGCTCCTGTGCTTAAGGTACCTCTGTGAGTGCGAATGCCCAGGAGTGTAGACAGAGCCTGTAAGTTCTTCCTCCTCTTATTTGTGTTGTGCAAGGTTGCTGCTGATGACACCAAAAGTCACAGCTTTTGTTTCCTACACTCTGAAGCAGCAGTGGAAGCCTGTACAAATTATTTGGGGGAAAATAAAATCAGCAGGAGGGATAATGCTGGGAGCTGACATCCAAATATTACAGTACGTTTGCTCTGTGTGCTAGGGATAGCTGTGATCAGGAAGTGGTTGATGCTATCAGGGATCCCTTGGAGCCTAGCAAGTTAAGGCTTCATTGAAAAGATAAAGTTTATATGATACTGAAAGGGAAGGGGGATAGTCTGACTTAATGGAGTAAAAACAAAAACCGTTATAGAGTTCTCCCTTTTAAGTCATTCTCATTTCTTATCTGCAACATAATACCTCTATCAAAACTGTAATGATAAAAGAAAAAATAAAGTTAAAAATAATCTAAATTATCAGAATCTGAACTCCAGTGACTGCCCTGATGAGAAAGATGATGCACAATGTGATGTGATTCTTCAGCGTGCTGCCAGGGACCAGCACCTGAAACCAGAAACTGAGATCTTTGATGTAAATGTATGGGATAAGAGAAGATTAATTTAGAAAACTGAACCCACTGGATCTGCAACTTTCTTTCATTGGCTTTTTGTCCCAGTTAGAAGGCAGAATTGTGTTCCCCCTCCCTTATCCCTTAGTTTTCTCAGATAGAGAGATAAACAAAGGAAGGCAGGGGTAATAACGGTCTTGCACCCATTGAAAATTAACAAAGATGAGATATATTATTTAACAGGGAACAGAAAGGAAGAAGGGTATGGATTAACAGGGTAAAGGGATTATAGGGGTAACAAGGTAAGGAGGGTAAATTTCCAAAAATAGAGAACCAAATGCTGCATTGAAGCTCCCCGGTACTGGATCTCGATGGATTGAGATGGATTGAAGCTGGATGGACAATCCTTAGATGTGGATGAAGGCAGGAAATGAGTCTGGAGAACAGGCCCAGGTCCCAAGATGGCCCCTGCCATGTGCCAGTGCAGGGAATAGCAGCAGGAACAGCAGTGTCTCTGGCTGAAGGTCCCAGCAGAGAGAGGCAGGGCATGGCCTCCCTCCCCCTTTATAGACCCCAGCAGGAAGTCCCGAAGACAGGAAGAGGGGAGTGGGAATAGAACAGGTCTCCTCCTCTCTTCATTCAGGCTTGCTCCTGGTTTTAGATTTCAGATCTCCACCCACCAGGAGTAGCAGGAATTTCAAACCATCACACTTTTGAAAGACGTTTATGTCATTATAAGAATATTTACACCCCTCTGCTGGCTCAAGCTGAAAGCCTGTGTAGCCTGTTACGCTCTTTTCAACACTGCCTAACAGGAGTGTAAGAACAAGGAAGCCATGTAACAATGGTTCCTTGTAATTCTATGTTTCCTCATGACAGTTCATGCTTCAGGCACTTCTGAACCCCGAAGATTGTGTTTCTCCACTCAGTGGACCTCAATGGCTTTTCTTTAATTTCAAGGACATTTTTTTGAAGCCCCATCAGTTTGTGACAACCACTACATCTTGTGGCATTGGATTTTGCAGCTTTACTATGCAGAGTATTAAAAATTATTCGCTGCCTTTTAAACCTGTGACTTAAAAATACAGTTTTATTTTGTAGTGTCTCATTGTTTGAAAAGACTGTGATCACTTCTCTTGGTAATTTTAAAATTGCTAGCATATAAGCTGTTGGTGAGGCTTTTTTCCCCAGACTGAAAAGTTTGTCTGTTCAGTTATTGCTCATACAAAATGTATTCCGTGCCTTTGATCAGACTTGTTGCTTGCCCTTCAACCTTTCCAAATCCGTGGTATGCTTTTTCAGATAGCTGGTTTGGAATTGCAAGCAGCCTTCAAGATGCAGGTCACTGCATATCAATGCAAGGAATCGTATTTCCTCTGTTCTTCTCTGTTCCTTTCCCAATAACCTAGAGCACTCGATTTCTTTTTACGGCCTTTGCAGAGCACCCTGCTCAAGTTCTCATGGAGGGACATATTGTAAGCCCAGTATCTCAGTCAGGGAGAAACCTACCCTTGTGTGTATAAATTTGGGATTTTATTTCTTCATGTGTGTGATATTACATTTATCTACAATTTCATCTGCTGCTTCTTCTCACAATCACTCAATGTTGCAGGGTTATGACGCTTCTATTAATCAGCCTTATCCTACTAGCTGATATACTGGTGTTATCGGCAGCCTGAGTCACTCACTTGACTATCCATCCTCATTCTCAGATAGGTTTAAACACTTACGACTGGGATGTGCAGTGTGTGATGACCTTCCACCATGCGCTTCCCACCTCCCGGTGCTTAACTTCCTGACAGTTCGTTACCTAGGTGAAAACCTCTCCTTCCATGCAACACTTACTCAGTGAGTTTGGGGTAAAAGCATTGCACTTGTGATGTTTTGCCACTGTGTGTGCATATTTTTACTGAGGGGAAGTCTTACCGTTTCATTCCTTACCCTTACACCTTTAAGCATTGCATTAATTGCACCTTAAGTGTTCCCTTTCCTTCACCCGAGCCCCTGCTTCCAGGCAATCCTTGTGCCTCCTGGGAAGAAGTCTTGCAGGCTGCACACTGTCATTTGTTGCCACATGGAGTCTCAATGGGCAGACAAGAAGCGTGCAGGTAAAACAGATGGGAGGGGCCTGCCTTGCACAGGCCTTTTGCAGGTAACGGTGGGCTCCCTTTATAGTATCTCATCATTACAGTCATAAAATATTTGCTTTTTGAATAAAGGTCACTAGATTACAAAATTCAAAAATGAGGGTAAACAGGCCATAAGTTGTCAAACTAGGGGCATGTTCATGTGTATTAGGTATTTGTTTTTAATTTTTTTTTTTTTTTTTTTTCCTTGTTTACATGGAATCTTGGAATTGGTAATGTTGCTTTTAACTGACATATTAGAAACCTCCAAATAACATTGTTATTCAGCATAAACAACTTTCTCCTGGTGGTTTTTGGTACAGATTCCTAGAAGTGGACTGCATACTGGAAAACTGGACACCAACAAGCATGTTGCGATAACGGTTCCATAGTAAGTCCCCACATTTACATTTTAGCATGCAGCAAAGGTTGATTGTAGTCTAGGAATCATATTGCAATGTTCAGCGTCAGAATTGAGCCTGCAGGTTGGTCAATGAGGAGTGCATACAAAACTTCAGCCCATGCAATAAAGCATAACCTTCTTTTATCAGAAATGGTAACTGTTACCAGAGCTGGAATTCATGCTCTGTTTGACCTTGGAGAACTCTGTATCAAAATAAAAGGATGGAGGGAATTGACGACCGGGAATCAATGATCAGGGCTTCCTTTCCAGCAGGGTATTTTAAAGAGGCAGAGTAGCAGATAACACCATATTCTCATGTTCTGTAGTGGAGAACTTGGCAGGGGTTTTTAAACGAGACAGTTTACAGCTCACTGAAACCTGGAAGCTGTTACTGTTCATAGCTCTCAATTTTAGAAGAAATGAAGGCAGTGATGGGAAAGTCACATTATAGTTTATCACATGAACTGTTAAACTGCCCCAACAGAAATGGGTTGTTTCAACAGCCCTCACTGGAATAGGCTGGGGAGGGATATAACAGACAGCACTGTAAAATGGAAACATTTTCCAAAATCACATAAATTAGAACATATGTAGTTTCACAGAAAATTTAAGCTCCGCTGTGTGGGAACAGGCACATATGGGACCTGTGCTTCAGGAGCTGAGGACCAGCAGCTGGACTGATAGGAGACTGACCTGCCCAGCCTCTGAGTCTCCGGAGCGAGTTGGGTCGAACGCTGCGCACTGGGTTCAGAGTTGGTTACTTGAGGCAAAGGGCCATTGTAGTTCTCCTGCCCTGAGTCCCTCAGCGAGCAAACGCACAGCAGTGATGGAAGCAGCACCAGACTCAGGCAGCGACTGTGAAGTACCAGGTGATGACTGTTACACAGAAAAAGGACACTTCATTTCAGAATCAATGCTTGTGCTGGGGGGTGGGTGTGTGTCTATATATATATATATATCTATCTAAGCTTACCTTGCCCTGTGTACTCTGGGAGCATCAGCTCGCATGCAGATCACTGGCTTCTCTAAAGAAAGAATTCTCTGAGCAGTGAGCTGGTACTGAAGGTTTGTTCTCAGATGGTCATTTACAACTGGAGCTCTGTAGAACTTGTTTATCAGGGAAGTTTTTTTGTCTAATCGTGAGGTTTACCAAATATTAGGCAGTTGTTCTTTGCTCTGAATTGCTTGTGAATATTTTCACATGCAAGTACCCTGCTCTGTCCTTAACTTCTAAATCTATTTTTTAAAGACTTCATAAATTATGATTAAATGTTGTATGCTGGATGCTTGCTGGGCAGAGATGTTGATTTGAGTAGTTATACTAATATTAGATAACTTTCCCTTAAAATATAAAAGATCAAGGTTTCAAAAGGTTTCTAATAGAACCAGAACTGAAAACATGGAAAAGTCAGTGCTGGCGAAGTGTGAGAGGCCGAAGACAACCAAGTAAATTGGATGTTTCGTTATTGCCCACTTCTATCATTTTAGTACAGGTCTTATTCTATTTAGAGCCTTCTCTTTAAGCTCCACTTCTTGGAATCCTGTCATTATCAGGACAGAGATTTTAATTTGGAGTATTTCAGGACCTCATTGGTTGAGAAATGAAATAAAATTGTAGGAAAAAAAATTAATAGCACAGATGTAAGACTGAGGTGCTAGAAGGCAAGTAATGTGCTATTTTTCAAAATATGACTTGAAAGCTGTCATTTAATGCTTGCCTTTATATTTCAGATTTGCTTTGACTGAAAATTTTTGCTTAAATGATAGTTTTCTTTGAGATACTTGTAATGTTTTCTTTAATTTAAGGTTTACATTAACCAGCACTATAAATAACTGAATTCCCAAGTTCTTAGATTCTTTTATCACGTTAGAGAAATTTTTGCTAGGAGAATGAATACAAGGAAGTTCAGGAACTGTTCTATGAATGGTATGTCTACAGGTGAAAAACATAAGCAAATAAGGACTCGTAAAGATCCCTGCACAGGCCCTCAGCACATTGACAGGATGTGAGGAGTTTTGTTACCAGCACTGTGGTAGCTTATTGTAGGAGGGATATCAGTGCTGTATCTGAAGTCCTCTCATGCTTTTCCATGCTTGGAAACCATGTCTGCTTTTAACCTAGGGAAGCAGATCTTCATAAACTGCTTTTACTTTCATCAAAGAGAGGGTGTTTTAAAGAAGGAGCAAAGTGAATCATTCCCTGGAGCAACCATACTCTCCCTCATGTTAAGAGGAGCATTAGCTGCTCTTTGCACACACTCCACAGCTTCACAGACCTGATAATCTGGGTGCAGTGCTGAGGAGATTCATTAGGAGGAAGGCACTTATCCATAGTGATATCAGCTTTTTACTGGAGCTGCACTTCTGACTTGGACATTCTGAAAATTACACAAGAGATAATCCTTCTTTCCATGTTAACTTCTATTATCCTTTTCATGGTCCCTCAGGAAGGTCATTCTTGCTAAGCTCTGCTAACTCAAAACATTAGCAGCAGACAGGTGACAGTTGAAGCAGCACCTCAAAGTAGTCACGGCCCTGAAGGGGTTGACCCTTGCCTCAAAGGAATGAGCTGGCAAGTTCATGATCTCTTTTATTTTCTGCAGTGGGTGTTTTCAAATGCCATATCCCGTATGGTTCCTGTTTTACTCATTCTCCTGTTGTTTTGATCAGATACTGACTCCAGTCCATGTTGTTAACTCATTAGTTGGTTATGACTTCACTTAAAACCTTGATTTGATGAACAGTTTCATTTTTAGTCAGACTAACATAACGATAACTTGGTTTCATTTATTTTTATGTACTTGTTAATTTTCAGTAAAATTCAAAAGCATGTGCAAAAATTTATTTTATCTTAGAATTACAAGAAGTGACTATGCTGAGGAGAAGGTCAGAGGGAATCCAAGTGAGACATCTGAGAGCTTCTGGCTCCAGATTTGTGAGTCTGTCACACGGACCCATTAATCTGTAAGCCACTGTAACTCAGAAAAGCAGCATGTCACATGGGTGAAATGCATAGAGGTAGAATATTTGACTCCTAACTCGAAATACAAACACTTTGTAGCAGGTTTTGTATATACAGATACATCCTGCATGAGAATAAATGATCGTAATCCAGATACTGGGGAGGAAAGAAAAACATTTGTGAAAAATCTATTCCTTCATTTGTTTTCTAACCTCTCTGAGGAGCTAGAACGAGGGAGTTTATTTTCCTCTGAACACCCCTGTGCTGTTGCTTCCCATTCCGCCAGTGGCATCAATTATCACTGCAGCAGAGGCACAACAGACAGGCTCAGGGTAGGCTGCAGACCTAAAGGAGATCCAAAATCACAGATGGCATGTGTGAAGTGGTTTCCCATTTTAAGAAGTGAGATTTTTTTTCCTTAACAGGAACTGAGGTCAGGAGTTAACTCTACAAATTGGGACCTGCTTAAGCTCCCAAATTTCCGTCTGTTCAGAAAGCTCCTGTGTAATTTTTCAAGGAGAGAATGACTATTCTGCAGCATTCCAAGCTCTCCTTGAAGGGAGTGCAGCATTGTGTAGTGTACAGCAGTAGGAGTGGTTGGGGAAAATTGTACTTCAGCAGTGCTGTTGTTTCACACTTGAATTCATAGATGGATACAGAGAACTAGACAAAAATTATCTCATTTCTTTCAGGCATTCTTATATATGCACAGCTTGAGAGAACCTCGTCTGGGTTACTTCAGTCTATCCAGGGAATATGCATTGGCCTTTTTTTTTTTTTTTTTTTAATAATTAAGACAGAAGAGTTGTTTTGTCATAACTGAAGAGCCTGTCTGCCTCTTCCTGGATTTCTCTAAATCTTGCCTGTGAGGCTCAGGGTCACAGGTAGGAGGAAAGGCAAAAGCCTTCTCAGAATAAGCCTCGATATGATTTGCTTACATTGTTGCTTTTATGATAGAGCCTGTAGTAGGCTGACACAGAAGTCAGCAGTTCTGGAAGTGAGGGGTTATGGAGGAGAGGAAGAACTGGGCTGAAGTTCAGAGGAGAAGGCTGATGGGGAAAGAACTGAGGGATTACAGAAGAAGCAGTCTGCTTGAATACACCTTTGAGGAGAGATGCACTAAAGGGAGCAGGAAGAAGGCAGGTGTGCTCTCTGTGTGTGCCTTTGAGGGGGCTGTGAGGGTGAAGAATACCTCTGGCTGCTGCGAGGGGAGGTGGAGCGAAGACACCTTTGCAGAAGGGAAAAGAGGCTGAGGGCAGAATTGTGTTAGTTTTGTGCTTCTCACTACTGCCCTGGCAAAGCTGACAAGCCTGGCTCTGCTCGGAGCACGCAGGGCTACCCTGACGGCTGGCCAGCCTTTGCTCTGAGGCCATGCTGCTGCTGAGGCAGCGACCAGGGGGAAATGGGAAGCAAGCATCATGCTGAGGGCCTGATCAGTCTGCAAAAAAGCAGGTGGTGCTGGAGGTCCTGTGCACTGATCAGAAAGCAGGGGGAAAATGTAAGGAGAAAAAGTGCTGGAAGGCTTCCTGTGACCAGTTAGGCTGTGTTGATGTGCTGCTGGAAATTTGGAAGATACTAAGAGCATTATATGAAAACTCATGACCTAGCCATGCAGCTTTTTTCAGGCAAATGCACACAGTACTTGGCAGCAAATGTAATGCTTAGAACTTCAATGGCACCATGATATTTCAGCGCTGAATATGACGTTTCTCTTTATCTTCACTGGCACGGTGTCTCTGATAGATGAGAAAATGGAGGATAGCAGAAATGAAGAAGTAATATCTGCATCATACCTATTGCAAACGTTTTTTCCTGCTTTTTATTCTCAGTATCTCTCTACAGCAAAATATAAGCTTTTTTTTTTTTTTTGTTAATTTCAGTGTTTTTTTCAGGATCAACACTATGTGGAACAGGTTGCCCAGGGAAGCTGTGGATGCTCCATCCCTGCATGTGTTCAAGACCAGGTTCAAGGCTTTTGAAAGAATGTGTATGAACTTGTATTGTACTGAAGCAAAACTGACTTATTAGCTTAGGAGAAATTCTGCTTTTTAAAATTTAAACAACTCTAAACCTACAGTAATAAAACTGGGTACAAGAACATGAACTTGCTGACTTTTTAAAAATCTTTGAAATACTATGTTACACCAAGATGAAATTAAATGGAATGAGTGGTGTGGAGTGGTGTTGTTCATCTGGTTTGTTTTTCTGTGTTTCAGATAAGGGAGGAAAGGCATGTAAAAATACCTCAACCGGGTCTGGGCACTTGCTCACTAACATTGAATTGTACTTAGGGGCAGCAGGCTGGAAAAGGCTCACGTGTGGTTCAGCTAACCTGCCTTTGTAGGCTTTGATGCCAGTATCTAATTCAGTGCCACGTGACTGAAGGTTTTTCTCAGGTATCCTTGTAACATTTCCATTGCCAGTCTCTAAATTATAACCTGTGAGTGAGCCTGTGAGGAAGGGAAATGCTTGGCCTGACCAGTGCTCACCAGGCATCATCACATTTCTTTTGACATTGTGCCTGGTGAGCAGAAGCTGAAGAAGCTAGTTATTTTATTATTTTTGGTGAAGCTACTTGGTTCAGAAAATACTTTGCTTCCTAGAGTGACCAGAGAAATGGAAGTGCCTTTCATGCTTAGGTGTGTTCTACAGTAGTTCTTAAACTGCAGTGTAAGCAAAGAGTGCCTTTCCTTAGCAAGTTAGAGCAATCAGCTAATTTTATTATTAATTTGGAGATGTTTGCAAGAGGCAGTTAATCAATACATTTTTTGTACTGAGTAACAGAGCTGAAAATGACAACCAGTGCTGCATGGAATATTTGATTTTCTTTTAATTACGTATTTATTTCCTGTGTTGTATAAAACAGACTTAACAGGCTTGCTTCCTTGTTTTAATTCCTCACGGATGAAGAAGAATCAATACAAATGAAGGCTTAGTTTTGCAAATTTGATGTAGTTACTCAAATTCCTAATAATTTTGAAGAGCAGATCTTCATGTATAAAGTGAGAATAGATAATTTATTTTTCTCTCAGGAAAAGCACATCAGGCATCACTGTCTGTGAAAACCACAGCCATGATTAAGTATTAATTGTGCTGCTGGAGGTAACTACAAGTGATAAGAGACCTGAAGTATTGGCTCTTCAATGTAAGCAATGTTTTATATATGACATTTATTAAAAAAAAAAAAAATTGGTTTTCTAGAACAAACTCTTTAGAGAGACACTGCTCCAAAAGAAAGTTTCTGTGCTTTGGTATTTGTAAAGGAAACAGCATATTTTTTTTTATTTTTTCTTTTCCCTTTATATTCTGGTATGCTGTTTTAGGAAGTGGGTACTTTCAGGATTCAGAAACGAGGCTGAATCAGCTCTTCAGTCATGACAGGTAACCATAGGTGAACTCTGATCATTATATTGAAAAAAATCTGTTTCAAACAGTTATTGAATGGAAAAACCAGCAGAATGTTAGAGTCTGGTAAAGCTATAGGAACTTGGTGTGAAGTCATGTAGGCTGCGGTGAGTACAGATCCTTTCAGCTGGTTCTGAACTTTAGTGGTGTTACAGTATATAAACAAAATCAAGTGTGATTTAACATGGTTTGATTTGCTCTGGGCACGCTCGTGGTCAATGTGCTGTACTCAGTACTGGCTTTTTGTAGAACTTGGGTCAGCGTAAAAATAGTGAGAAAAATAAGGGCAAACCAAAAAAAATGACAAACTTCTTTTAAAAGGCTTCCTTGTTTTTTCTGAGGTCAAAACCTGTAAGGAATAGGTGAGTGATTTCAGGGGGAGGAAAGGTGTGTTTAGTGTCTCAGACAAGATCTAGGGAAATCAAACTGCTACAAAACCAATCTAAATTTAGTCCATTGTTAGGATGCAAAGTGTTTGAAGAGAAGGAAGCTGAGGGATAAATTTCTAAGAGATTTGGTAGGTTTGCAATTGAAAAACTCCAGCTGACTATTTTGCTTGACTTGTTCATGGACTGCTTTAGTTGAGCCAGAAGTTGCGAGCTTTGAAGTGTCTGTGGGGGAGCGTTGTGACATGCACAAATGGGTTCTTGCTTTTTGGTGACCCACAGGTGATGTCCTGAAGCTCTTAACAGTACGAGTCCTGGTGACTTCTGAATGAGCAGTATTTCATTTGAAATGTAGGGTATTGATTTAGCCAACAGGTTTGAAAACAGCGTATTAAGAACAGGGATTCATTCACGTGCTGCCTCCATGCAACCGTGGAAGTTGCTCTGAGTATTAGTAATTTAGCTTTGCAAAACTCCAGCTTACATTAATAGCTGTTTGCAAGGTAAAAGAAGATATTTTTTTTCCTCAAAGCATTGGACAGGATGTTTAATGTTGGCATTTGTGAGGTTTTTAATGCGCTCAAACCTTGCAGCGTTCTTAATTAACTTTGGTTTTACTCATGTATAATTTATTTTGGACAATAACTGGAAAGTTAATTTTCACTCAGGAAACAATTGGAGCTCACCACATCTTGACCTTCTATACACCCACATCATTTTAATGACGATTGAATTTAATTTTATCAGGGATGAGACCAGTGCACTTGAGAACAGAATCTACCTTTTCTTCCCCAAACGAGTAAGAAGGGTGGCAATGAAACTTGACAATAATGATGTAAAACAGTGATTTTAATTATTGTAGGATTTTATTTGAGTGAACATGTGGATGTGAACAGCAACAAATATTTGGAGGCGGACAGGACATTAAATTGTGCAGGAAATAAGAAAGGTTGCAGGTGTACAGGATGGTTTTTTTTTTTTTAAATTAGTTTTGTTCTTTACCCTTGTAATTTTACTTTGAAATGGAGGAGAGGACAAAATTTAGCTCATTTACAGGATTAAGGTGAAAATTAGTCATGTACCAGAAGAAGCTCTTAAGTGCATCTTCTGAGATTGGCATAATTTCATTATCATGTGGATTATCATCAAAATATCTCATATTTTCAAAGTGTTTTTCCCAGTCTGAGTTTGAGTATGACAACATAGTGATTCTGCTCCCTGAAATATGCACAAGCACCTATTTTCTTTCACATGCAGAGCTGTGTGTATGTGGAGTTTGGTTCTCTGGCTATCAGCCTGCCACAAATTCTTGTGAGCAGCAGGGCTGAGATGTCTGTGCTCATTTTGCTTTGCATCCTTTTCCCCTTGAAGTC
This sequence comes from Merops nubicus, assembly GCF_000691845.1. Taxonomy (NCBI): domain Eukaryota; kingdom Metazoa; phylum Chordata; class Aves; order Coraciiformes; family Meropidae; genus Merops; species Merops nubicus. The sequence goes on along the minus strand of NW_008619480.1, from coordinate 152,994 downwards.
TCAGAGTATTCTTATGACAGCTCTTTATTAGCAAAGTGCATCTGGCCTATGTTATAAGCACATTTGAATAATAATGCCTAATAGCATTTGTTTTTATGCTGTTTAGGAAGAGGAAGGACAGATGAAATGGAAAATGAAATAAGAAGGGCTGGCATTTTCTTACTTTTTGGCATTTTCTACTGCAAATCTGGTGTCATTGGGGTAATTCAGTATCAACACATTTTATACAGAGATATACTTTGTTTATAAAATGCACACTAATTTTAGCAATTGTTTGCATTTAGTGTTTTATTGCAGTTACTGTTACTCTTGTTCCTTTTATTAGTGAAACTTTGCATTCTTCTGAGGTCCACCTGAGTTTCTCTGGTCTTGTTGACACTGTAGGGACATTTCATTAGGGAAGACTTCAGCACATAAGGGATCGACTTTTGATCAGTGGCAGTAAAATCCTGTAACAATGTCTGAAGGCTTTCTATCTGAAAAGCAACATAGTCGTGAAATAGATGTCATAGTATGATTGTGCATTCACTTTGAGAACAAAACTGTTTGGACAAGTTATTCATGTTTTTTTGGGGGAAGGGACGAGACAAGGCAGGTGGGAGAAAGATGCCTTGTGTAAATAAATCGTGAGAGGGAGAGTAGTGTTCGTATAATGTGTAAGTTTGCTGCAGACCATTTAATGCTACTATAAGGGAGAAAATGTGCTTTTATTTGACTTAATTTTTTTTTAAATCCTTAATGATTATTTCAGTTCTGAAGGACTGTTTTATATTTGATACTATTTTGTTGGCTGAAATTCTATATAAAATTCAAGGATTTTTTTAATTTGTTTTTTTTTTTTTTTTCTTAACATTATACTTTAATCATTTGTTAAAATCCAGAACAAGGTGTCCCCAACCTTGGATGTTAGACTAGTGCTCCAGGAGTAGTTCTGTAGCGTGGGCAGGCTGCAGATTGTCTCTGGGCTAACTTCAGATGAAGTACTACAAAAGACAGTGACAGTTCCTGGTAGGATCAGGTGTAGTGGCACAATTATTTCAGTCTACTGGCTCAAAAAAAAAATCAGCCATAGAAATAAAGGACTTGCAGGTGGGGCCTTAGTGACATGGTGCAGAGCTGTGCCGCATGTTATCCTTAATTCTGTGGAGTGATTGTAAATTTTGGACTATGCAGGCGTGAGTCCTTATGAAATAAAAAGTTACAAGGTCTTGTGCTGGTATTCTTTTGATGAAATACATGTGCTTTCAGGAGGTACTATCAGCTTATACAGACACATGTACAGGAGGAGGACTTCTGCTTTCTTACTACTACAGTACAAAGGCAGTGAGCAGAAATTCCTTTCAAAACCCTGTTCCAAAAATAATTTCCTTTGGAATGAAGACTACTTTTCTTTAATATCATTCAGTAAATTCAGTGGCCTATAAGTATCCCAGAATATAGGCTTCCTGGGTTGGAGTTCTGGGTTTTTTGCAGCAACAACTCTGCCTGCATCAGGTAAGTTACAAAAAAAAGCATGTGATTCTACACAAGGAGGCTTAGCCAGATGGCAGGAATGTTTCCATTACTCCACTACCATTGCAGGGAGAATCCAATGGGGAATCAGGAGGCTATTGAGGAGCTTCCTGAATGAGTATGTTGTGGATCTGGGTACAAACTTATGTAGTATGTAAATGCCACAGACACCTGGATAGAGGCGGGATATGTCTGGGGCTCGATTCCTACTTCACCAGCATGCTGCTGTGCTTAAAGGCTGGGTAGTCTTTCTGGACAGTTGATTTCAGTTGCCGAAAATGTATTGACTTAAAAAAAATAATTAGGTGTCCAGTGTCAGCTGGGAAATGTGTCCCTCTGCTAACTTTGGGGAAAACAGTGATTATTATCACACTTACTTTAGACAACTTCTTACTGTATTTTCAGTGTCTCTTTACATGTGCTTCTCACTCCTGATCAATGTAAATAGAAATGTTGCCTTTGGGAGAGGGACTCAGAATCCTTCTTCTAGTGTTTCAGAATGTCTCGCTAGAAGGAACTTAGGATGAAGGCAATGATCAATTTGAAAACAGCAATTTCCCCCCTCCCCTTGAAAAAGAAACCTATTTCCTGTCAGTGTTCAAGAGGCATTTCAACAATGCCCTTAATAACACGCTTTAAGTTGGTCAGCCCTGAACTTGGTCAGGCTGGGTCAGCTTGGGGGATCATTGTGGGTCTCTTATGACTGAAACAGTAGCTCTCTTTTCCTCTTGGTATTGCTGTGGTTGTTTTCCTTTCCTATGGGAAGCAGTGGTTTTTAAATTTAGATTACAGGAATGAACATACACCTCAGTAACAACTGAGTGATACGTGTATCGTGCTCTTGACTATACTCTGTTCCTTCTACTTGCCTCTAAGGTCTAGCAGATAGTCAACTTGTTAAAACACAGCCATTAGGTCAGATGGCTTCTTAGACCCAACTTCTTTGGCTAGAGCAAAGGATTCTTGTCTCCTGGGTTTCCCCTTTTGGTTGTTTTGTGCAGAACATGCTGGCAGAGCACAGGTCATAGGAAGATCGAGTTCCTGAAGCTGGGTGTCTTGCCCTGCCTACCCACGTACCTCTTAAATTTCTGAACCTGACCCTATTGTAGGGAAGGTCATACAAGTGCTGAATTAATTGTAATCGCTGCATTTGGAAGAGAGTCTGATTGATAGAGTAGCCTGTGTGTGGTCTGTCCTTCACCTGGGGAGTCCTTTATGGGAAGAGAATTTGCAGGGTATTCTGTGGACAAACATGAATTTGCAAACACAGAAGCAGGATTAAGTGTAAAATAATAGGTGTATTAAATGAATTCCTGGTTTTGTACTAGTATAATCTGACTTTGTTACAAATCATGAACAACTTTCAATATTATACTTGTTATAGTGTATATGGTCATGCTGCTTATTGTCACACAGTTGTGTGAAAAATATGTGTTCTCTTTTGTAAGACTGCTTAAGTTTGCTACTTGAGATTTTTTTTTTTTTTTTTTCCTCTGAATTCCTTGCTCTGGGCATTTAGATCTCTGTATTTTGGTTACTTTGTTTTTATATAAAATCTTCCCATAGAATTGGAATTCATCAATATTCTTTACAGGGTACAGCCAAGGGGGAGGTGTAGGGCTGTGGGATCTAATGACACCCTTGAGAACTGAAGCTGTGGACTTCAGGTTAACGTATCTTTTCTGCTGAGACTTTCAAATCTGTTAAGGATCTGTTCATAGAATTTACTGTACTACATTAAAATGAAGATTTCTCTATGTAAAACAGGATGTCTCTTGTTCTCCACAGGGAAAAAAAACAACTTAAAAAAAAGTCTGTAGTCACCAACAAGGTTCTTTGCCAGTTCCACCAGTTTCTTCAGTGCACAAGACAAAGTTCAGCAATAGTAATCTGTTTCCTGTTCTTACAATGTGAGTTGCTTCTTCACAGCATACTTGTTCAACTGGACTTTTAGAGCAGGGATAAATTCTGTATTTGTATAGGGGTTAAAGTTAATCCTCTATTGGAGTCTACCTTCCCCTGTCCCTCTTCAACTTTTCAGCTATTCAGAATTTTCTCAACTACACAACTTTTGGTTGGTTTTTTTATAACTGAAAGCTCCAGTTGAAAGCAGACAGCTTGGCATGTTATTTTTGTTTTTTATTGAAAACAAAATAAATGCTTTCTCCAACCTATTGAAATGTCAACAGTATTTCAGTTTCAAGGTTTGATTGGCCTGTTTCTGCACAGCAATTTCTGCTTTTAAAAAAAATTCTTTGTAGAATGATCTTATCCACCAAAATAAATATGTAGGAAATGTCTGTTTAGTGTTGCTTTTGGTTTTCCACACTGGGAAAATTGAGGCAGAGTGGTGAAGAACTCATGCATGTCCTACATATTGAATTTAACTCATCAACTTTGACTGTGGTTTCTTCAGACTTGGCTTGCTCCAGGTCTTTTTTCAACACAGATTTGTTTGGCATCTCTGTTTATCTTAATGTGCTTTCCAGTAGATGGGCTGCATAGGCTTTGAAGAGCTGTACAAATCTGCTGTAGGGTTGTTTTGCTATTCCAGTCAGAGTACAAATGGGGTTACTGCAGCAGCCGCTCTTGCCAGATAGATTTTCCTTTTAAGAAATGTTAACCAATCTTTTAACCCATCCTTTGTGGCCGAAAGCTGTGGTGGCAAATGTATGGTCTTCAAAACTCTTTGGAGTGATGGAATGGTACTCCTTAATTATTACATCACAACCTCCAGATTTGCCTGCTCCTCTTGAAAAGATGTATAGAGTTGTGGTTCACTCAGCTGCAGATAAGCTATTATTTGGTTAATAAACTGAAGTGTATCCAAAACTCTGGTTCGAAAAACAAGCAAGAAAAGAAACCAAAACAAACTCAAATAAGCCAAGATACTCATGAACACTTGCCAGGAAACCATTTATAATCTTATGATTCTTTCTATTGTGATTTCTGCAAATATTTTGATTATTGCAGTGCCTGGATACTAGTTTTCAAAATGTAAATTTCATGCATTAATTAGTCACCATTAAAAATTTCTCACAAAACACACAGATTAAGCATTTCAATGTGCTTTTCTAATCACATTAAAAAAAAATCAAGCTATAATAATGCCTGAAGTTAGTTCTGTGCATACACACACACACAGCTGTTGTTGTCAGACTTAAAGGCAGAGTGAGAGAAAATAAGACCTGGGATAAACGTCATTAAAATGTGTGTGGGTGTATTAACGTATATCTGTATTGGTTAGTGGAGAAATGCCTAAAGAATATAGTCTGCTCTAGATCCAAGTCACAATAATTTCCACAGCTTCCCTTGTGTGGGATTCAGCCCCGTTTGCTTCAAACATCTTCACCAAAGTCGGAATTAGTGTCTTTCATCTCCTGTTGTTGTTAGTAGAGAGAAGTAGATACTTGTTGATTTTTATACCTCTAAGCTAAAATACTTCACAGGGATCTAAAGTCTAAAACTACTTGCTTCTCTGCTTTAACTATAAAGTGAAGCTTCAGACAGAGCTCAGATGAAGAAAGGACTTGTGTTTCTTATGACTTCCCTGGTCTCTTGGAGACTTGGAATACTGTGCTACTTGTTTCCAGCACTGAGGGAAGCAGTGTTTGACCTGGAAGGTTGTTTCCTGTTGAGTAAGACCTTACTCGAAATTACCGGTTGGACTTTGAGGGAAACTACATGAGAAGCTGTGACCTAGTGTGATGGGGAGTTTTGTCTGCTGCTCAGGAATCTTGATGTTACAGTGAAAGATGATTGCAAAGGCACTGATTTATCATTAATGGCGTGGCTTACTTGAGTTTTGCATAAATGTGAGTAGAGTTGTGATGTTACATGGAGTGAAGTTGACATGTGTTTGTGTATCACTGCACTTGAACCAAACGTGCTTTGGTTCTAGAGTGCACTGTGGAAGTCTCAGGTCTGTATACGTTAGTATTATCCAGGTTTTGCTTATCCTTTGGTAACAGTAACCCCTAGTCCCATCACCATGGGTACAGAAGAAGTAACAGATAACATTGCTTGATCTCACTTACAATTTTGGGTAGGTGAATTTGCTTGCTGCCTAGTCAAATGTGCTACTGACTGCTTGAATTGTGAGCAGATTTGCCTGAATATTGTTCAGCGTTGCCCTGTTAAGTTTTTAATCAGGTAGGATAAGCACTGTGCCTACAAATTTTAGTGGGGGAAAGAAATCATCTAATTACATTCAGAAGCTGCAGCGCAGGCCCTCAGAGGCAAAGCAGTGCTTCATCTCTGTCTTCAAGGAGATCTGAGACACTGAAATCATTGCTGGGTCTGTGCTGGTGGTGTGGTCTTGGGAGTGCAGAGGGGCACAGTCTGTTCGTTTTCTGTAATATCTCTTCCAGTGGGGCTTATGAGTCCTCACTAGATTCTTTGTAATAACAAGTAATATGGCTTATTAGGCAGGATTAAGTTTGCAAATCCAAAATTAGGGATGCTTTCTGTCAGAGTGAGACCTGCTGCAGGCACTAATCTGAGTGGGCTAACTAAAGTCCCGGAAGGAGCCTGTGAACAGATTGAGACCTGAGACAAGAATTTCTGTTATTGGAACAAAAAGAATTATTCCTCATAAAAGTATTTGGAATTTGTCAAGAAAGAAAATGACCAGCTCAGACAGAAGCTAATGAAAGGTAGAGTTTTACAATGAATCCAGAATACTATCTCTCTTCCTCAGGCTTGTTTGTATAAGTGAAGATAGGAGTTCACAGCAGATGACACACAAAGCTCTTCAGCAAACAAATGCAGTATGCATGCCAGCATCTTAAAAAAGGTGTGCTGAGTGCAAAGGACTGTGTAAAATACCTTACAATATTTTGTTATTAAAACTTCCAAAAGTATAGGCAAAGAGAATCAGGCTAGCATCAGTAAAAGGCTGGAAGGAAGAGGCTATGAGTTGATGCCTTGGGATATTTTGTGTTGTTATTGTTGTTATTCATAATATTTTAAGTTGGACACTGCTGCCACCTATGAGACTTCTGTGGCAATGGCAGTATTAGCACGGGGAAGGGGGTAGTATGGGTAACAGATAAGTGTATGGAACATGGGGCTGGTGAATTTTAACATCAGGGAAGGCAGGAAATTTTCAGCAGAAGAGAAGACAGTTGTTGAAAATCTGAATTCCTTCAAGAAAGTCATCTTAAGTGGAGACTAACCATTAGGTGTGTTAAGTTTGGCTATTTCATGAATGAAGTAGGAGAACCAGCAAAATGGATTCATTGCCTCTTGTTAGTGGGAGGGAAAAGAAGGGAACTTTTTGCTTACATATAAAGCCAAAAAAACCCAAACCCATAAAGCACTTCTTGCTGCCTACCAGGGAAGAAAACTTTTGAAGGGCATTGCTGAGGACAGAAATTTTTGCATCAAGAACTCTGGCAAATAGTCTTAGAAAAGTGAAGCATTTAGCTTGTGTTCAGTAGCTGAGTTGGAGTGTTAAGAATGTCTGCTAGGCTTTGTTCAACACTGGTATATGCCTCCAAATCACACTAGCTATGCCACAATGGAAATCTAGCAAATGATACTATCTGAGCACATTGGGCATTGATTTGGGAACAAGAGCACTAATGAAGAACAAGGTGAGTGACTCCAGTTTGTCCAGGGAAGGACTACTGTTACTGAGTGTGAGGGTGAGTGAAACAAAAGGTGAAAAAGTCTGAAACTGGAAATGCAAACTCACGAGAGTTTATGAGAGATTGCTGATAGATTCAGGTGATTAAGCTTATTCAGTAGTCAAGAAAGTGGCCAAAAATTACTTGGCTTGGTAAATTGACTAGCACTTGTCTAGTACAGGTTTGAGTCCTGCTGTGTGAAGGTATCAGTAAACATGGAATATCATGATAGAGTTGTTTTTTTTTTCTAAGAAACCAGGCATCTTTATTCAAGACAGCTCAGTCCTGAGGACAAAATAATCAAAAAACTGGCCAGAGCACAGTTTGGCAGGTGCTGGTGTATGTTCAGGGAAGGTCTTACCTACGTTTCATGTATCACTGAGTATCCAATATTGGCTCCTGCTAGAGGCAGAGTTAGTAGGCACCTTTGCTCTAACATGACTCCACATTCGTCCCAGCAGAGTATTGGTATAGCCTGGAATAATGTGGCTGCCACAAACAGTTGATACTTGTGTCGCTGTGCAAAATGTTCTAGAGGAACAGAGATTGAATCCAGCTCTGCTAGCAAGTTCAGTTTATGTGCCAGATTAAGTGTTTTGCATGCCTTGTTAATAGTTTTGGATGATGGCTGTGGCTCACAGTACCTGGAAATCTATCTACATAGCTCTCCTTTTGAATGACAGAGAGTCCTTTTTATGAGTCCTCTGCCAGTAGTATTCCAGGGTTGGAAGAGGCTGGTCAGTACATTGGAGAGCTTGGGGCCAGGCTGCTGTACCCAGTGTTTGGGCCGGTTTGGGGTAGGAGGCAGTAGGCAGTTTTAATAGTTACTTCAGTGAGGAGAGGTCTGGAATTACTCCATCAGGTTTTGAAATGCAGCACCTGAAAAGCTTCACGAGGCAGCTTTATTGTTTAATCAAATCAGGCGGGGCCCCAAAAACCCGAAAGTGTAATTGTTAGTCCTTTTGTGTCTTGGGTAAACAAATTGGAGTGATTTAAAATAGACAAGGGTATTTCAGGAGTTTATAGTCAGTAACTTTTGTTAAAGAAACTGTTAAAAAAAAAAAATAACATTGTGTAAGAACTATGACCTCCCTCCCCCCTCACAGTTGTTGTGCTTGTTTTGAGCTGCATTTTAATCAGACTCAGAAGATAGAGAATAAAGGAAGATTAAAATATACTGTCATACAATGGTGTGAATTTCACACTTTTATTAAACGGAGCTAGCATAAAATCTGGATATTTCCAGTTCCATGTTAAAAAAATATTTGGAAGTCTTAGGTGGTTATTTATAATTTTTAACTCTTTGTGTTGGCCCTTTCTGAGATGCGGATACTGCTGGTGCAATAAACTGCTGCTGCGCTCTCCCTTCTGTGCTTTTCAGAAATAGAAGGTAATAGAAATATTGGAATTGGTAACCTATTGAGCTGTTGCCTTTCAGATTTATTTAATTATTCCTTTTGGGTATGTTCGTGTTTCACTGCTTGTGCATTGAATAGTAGTGGACACACCTTGTGTTGTTTCCCTGCGACTCATTAACATATAATCTAACGACAACTAGCTCTAGAACTGACATTTATTTGCTATGACCAATTTAAATATCTGTAGCCTCATTGTTTCTGTTATAAACGAGGAACTAAAATATTATTAAAAAAAATACTTAAACCCGTGAAATGTTCTGTTGCCAAAATTACCCATGATCTTTGACAAGGATATTGTTATTTATGAAGCAAAACAACCCATCAAATATTTTTTTTTCCTTTCAGTTTGAAGTGCAGCTAAGTAATGTAGTAAATATTAAATCCATTGATGTATGCTTTACATTTTTATCATGTTCAAAGTGAACCATGCACAATTAGGTTTGTTTGAATTAAAGTCTAAGAATTATAGAGCTCATTTAAATGCAGTACTATCTATTAGAAAAAAAAATCAGAGACAACCTAATGTTTTCTCATTCTTTCTATGTAGTTAATTTAATGCCTAATAAAATTATATGTTTTCCTAATTTTTACAAATAGCAATTTATGGCTTAGGCCTTATGCTTGTTCACTGAGTTGAAGCAAGCCCTGAAATGGATCCTGGAAGTAAAATATGACGTTTTCTATCATTTAAAAATGCTTTAAAACACCCACTATTTTTTTATTTTCTAAGCAATTACTTCAATTTGCTGAGGCAGCTTTCTATAAATTAACTTCATAAAACAACTCTCTGTGATTTGATGAATGCTGATTTTGGGGAAAGTGGGATAAGGTATTTGGGAGGGCTGAAGGTATTCAGAAAACTCAAATTTTCTCTTTGTATTTCCAAGCCATGGTCACAGAGCTCTGGGGAAAGTGTCAGAACTGTGATGCCTTTTTTAATAGTGAATACAAAGCTCAGAAACCTGAGGTGAAATGTGATGTAGTGTGTGACAGTTTTTGGTGATCTCCACGTAGCGTTAAATAAAACTCCCAAGCCAACAACAGCTGAACAACCATGTAGGCACATGGAGGGAGGGCAGGCATTCTGCAGAGTGAAGTACACGGTCTCTGCTCCTCCATGCTTAATCTGGGAGAAATCTGTCTGATTTCAGAGCACTTGAGCCAGGCAAAAGTTGCATCAAACAAACAGGCATATGAACCCAGCTTGTATATGAAGGCTGTTTTGCTGTGTTGGGAAGGACTGAGAGTCATTTGGGCTCAACAGAGGAAAAGATGGACCAGGATTGGCTGGTGTGGTGGTTGGCAGACACCTGGGATGGGTTAAAACTTCTGTTTATCCTGCTCCGAGTGATTGAATTCAAAAGCCAAACCACTGCCTAGGTTAAGGGCTTTGCCTCCTAATTAAGTGTCATGAGCATTATGCGAAAGAACCAAGAGTGTGGTGGGTAGGTACCCAGACTGGCTTGGATAAAGGCATGGTTCCCTGCATAAGCAATTAATACAAATGTCTCATTCAGTCCATGGTATATGTAGGTTTTCCAGAACACTATAAATGGGATCCCACAGTGCTGCTTTCTACATAGTCACAGGAGAGAGCGAGAAATGCAGATAAAGGAAAACTTTTCTTTTCCCCTCTCTAAACTTCTGGGTTGATCACCAATTGTTTCCTCCTCAGATACTTACTAGTCACCTGTGAAATTGGAAAGGCCAGAGGGACTGCTGTGGGATTTAGGAATGTCCACTCTATGCATACCAATTTCAAGAGCAATTTTAAACAGAGTAACATGCTGTTTATTCCAGTCCTCCTAAGCACTATTTTTAAATCCTTTTGTCTACTGTTTTAACAGGAACCACTTTCTTTTCTGTGAATGGAAGTAAGGAGTATTTGGCAAAAATGTAGTGAGTAGCTCTCTTTGCCCCTTCTTTTCAGTTTCCAGAGAAACATGCCTGGTATATCATTGGTCAAGAGATAGATTTGGCCTTAATAAAAGCCAGACACATCACACAGTTCTGTTGGTATCTCTTCCAAAGGTTTCATTTACTGTTTTTTTTCCTGCAGAAGCAAAAGGGCTTGTTTTTTTTTTTTCTGCTAAAATAAACGGACAAAATAGCTTGCCATAAATATAAAGGGCATTTAAAGCTATTAATTTAAACTTACGCAGCAAAGGAGAGATGAATCCATTTAATCTTTCAGCAATTAAAAATGAATGTTAAATTAATTAGGAACATTTCTCAAATGAATTGCTGTGAAATTGAAATAATGATCTGTACTAAAGTATTCCTTTTAAAATTTATGTCTCTTTGATTACTTAATATTAATGTATTTTTAATAGCTTGCATTCTTAAAAAAAAAAAAAAAGGCAAGCACATCATTTCTGAAAGAATTGAAACATTATGTTAAGAAACATTCTTTTTTTACAATTCCACTGGCTTCCTCCCCCATAAGCACTAGAAGCAGATCTGCCATGGTGCTCCCAACACTGACTGTGCATGGTTTTTCCCGAGAAATAGCTTTTGAACTTGAACAATGAAATAGAATAAATGCTTGCTGAATTCAGATCTAAAATCATTACTTGATCCCCTATTTATCAAGGTATTTACCCAAGCGCCTGACTTTTGGTGTGTCAATTCCAATATAGGAAGGTATTTTAGCTTTTTAAGTCTTATCTTGAATAGTAATGAACTTCATGCAGTTGTCTGCTTATGTTCATGATGCTACTAACTTCAGTGTCATGCACTTAAACACGTGCTTGAACAAGGAAAGCTTTCTTGACTGAAAGGCACCAACTCTGTATCATCTTTTCTGTTGACTTCAGTTGGTTTATTTAAAACGCTGAACTTTCTGAAAGGCTGCTGATGGTCATGTCAGTGGAAGTTCTGATTTTGACAAGAGCAAGACTGTATTGACAGACTAGAGATTGTATCTTGTCTGTTGTGTTGCATGGGAGCCATACACGTATCAGTTCCCTCTTTGCTGGGTGGCATCGTTTGTGTGCATTGTGCACAGGGCTGGAATCTGGAAATTAATCACTTCAAACTCCAGTCTGACTTCCCATTTCTCCACTACAGAATATCTACTGATTTGTGTGCTGCGCATTATTTGCCCTTGTTTCAGTTACTGGTTTTTGGTCGCTTTCTCATTGCTGTGTTCTGGTCAGTTCTGAAGGTCGTATTTAACAGGAGGTGGCAACCGTTATATTAATTTCACAAGCATTCTAGGAGAACACATGCTATGAGTAGGTCTGTGAGTTGGGCAGGTAATTTCACCACATCTAATACTGTCAGTGTTTTGTTATCCATTACGTTCAACTCGATATGGGAATAAGATATTAGATGGAATAAATCTCGTCTAAAGCCTTTATTAAGAAAACGCATGATAAAAATAATATGATAATTGCAAACTTCTGCATACATTTCAGAAAATGAGCAATATATCTGCTTAATAAATCGTGACCTTTAAAAAGTACAAAATACTGCTTGAAGCAGCACTACTGTTCTGTTGAACCTTTTATTCAAGGAGTTTTTTAATTATTTGTGGAAGAATGCCTTGTGAGAGGACAGTTGATCCAGTGTGTCTGTAGCAGGTGTTGAGGGAAAGGGGCTGAGGGAGGTCAGGTGAAGAGTGCTCAGCAGGGCCCGAGGTCTGGCAGTTAGTGGCCTCGGCGCTTGAGCTGTCATTATTAATAGCTGTGGATGGATCTCTCCAGTGTCTAATTCATTGTGAACCCATTTGTGTTCCTGGCCTCCCTGACATCCTGCAACAAAGGCTTTTCTGGATTTAATTGTGTGGTAGGAAAAAGTTAGTTCCGTTTAATTTTGCTCTCGGTAATGACACTGGGTGTCTCGTAGCTCTTGGATCTTGAGGAACAGTGAATTATGATTTCCTGTTCACCTTTTGTCCGCTACCATGATTTCATTGACCTTCATAATATTCCTCATTGTCTTCCTTCATGGCAATGGGTCACAATTTATGTAGTTGCTTGTAGACTAGCAATTGTTCCTTATCTGTAGTCATCCATATTGGTCTTCTCTACCTTCTCTCATCCTTTCTGCAGTCTTTTATGTTAAGAAGACTAGAAATGAGGAATTTTGACTTCTTATCTCTGACTGCAGTGCCAAAAGGAGTGAGTTTTTCACAGTTTTCCTCACTGGAACTGGGTCATTTCTGTTCAAGCAAACTGCAAGCTGGCAAAAGGAGCTTTCCATTGTACCAAAAGAACTTGTGAATTTAGATGAACCTTACCAAATGGCTTCAGCTGTCGAAAAAAAGTATTTCCTAGGCTAAACCAAGTCCAATTTTGTTTTAAGTGTTTGGTTTTCCTGTGTTCATGAGCCAAACTGGGATGGAAAGGAGGAACTACTAGACTCACAAAGAGATACCTATTATTGAGAAAAAACAGATTTTTTTTTTTTGGGGCCAGAATTGCCAAACTGTTCATTAAATACAAATGGAGCCTAATTTTATGCTTTAAAGGAAATGTCTGAACTAGTAGCATGTTTTCTGTGATACTTGGGAGGAAAAGGCAGAGGGAGTTAGCTTCCAGTTGTTGTTGGTATGTGGAGAAGATTTGCTGACTAAAACTAGGGTTTTTTTGTTTGGTTTTTTTTTTCTCCTTCACCTTCATTCTGAATAGTGCTACTGTCTGGTTGTGCAGGCAGTTTCCAGTTCTGTGAAATGTGAAAATGAATGTGAAAAGCATCATATAAAGAGAGTTAGCACATTTAATTGTTCCACTTCTTTGAACCGATATGACTGAATTTGGAGATTTTTTTCTAGGAGTATGATAACAGCTGCAGGTGGGGTGCCATTCAGTGTGTGAATGATACGGGCACTGTCAGGACACCTGCAGAATGCTGCTCATCCTTTGGCAGCATTGCTATTTAAGGCAGTTTTGAGTTTATTGGAACAATGCTTGTATTTTTTCCAGCAATACCTTTAACGTGATACTGCAGGAACCATAACCTAATACTCAGCATCGCTTTCTCTTAGGAAAATTCCACTGAGATTAATCTACTCCATTAAAGTTCCATTCCATTCTTAGTCAACTTTTTTTAACCCAATCCCTATATTAACCTTATATTAAGTGATTTAAGGATCACCTTTTTTTAGGAGGTAATCCTGTTTAACTTCTGATAATCTCATGCTGAGGCACAAAGTGCAGTGTGGTAAATGCTTCTATAGAAATGGCATGAAACAATTACATTTGATATCTGTGATTTTGTGCAAAGTGCTCTTAGAGTATGGTCTTTAAAATGTGAAGTCTGTAAAGCCAAACAGCTCTAGTGAAAACAGCTTATAGTTCTGAAATTAGATTTTCTGGAAAATAATAACATAAAAGCTTATTTCAAACTCACCCTTCCCCAAAAAAAAGGGAGGAGGAGAAAAGGCAGTTTCTCCCCCTTCTGTGTTTTAAATCAAATGATAAGTCACAAAGAACTTAATTAGCGGCAATACATGTGAGACATGGACCATAGGCTCGATTTTCATAATTTCCAGACAGCGTTAGCCGTATGTACAGAGGTAACATCACAGTATTTGGTGGAGCTGGATCAGAAAACAAGGCAAGCTATTTTCTCCTTTTCTTCCAGACCCAAGGCCTAGTGATCTTTCTCTAAACACTATAAATTACTTTTTGTAAAACTAAAAAAAAATTATTTTTTTACCAACTCATTTCCTGTATTACCTACAGAAAGAAGTGATGTAAGAAAAAAAAAGAAATTAGGGAAAAACAAAAAAGGGAAAGATGAATTTGGTTGGGCTGCTCGATGCTGCTTAGTGTCCCAGCAGCAGTGTGAGGCAATTGTCAGGCTGGCACAGCCACTTGTGCAATTTGTGGGCAAGAGCATGGCCATCAAATTGTTTAAGAAGATGCATGTGAGCTGTAGGTTGTGGTGGTCAGACTTTTGAACTCTTGGTACATGTGTAACCTTCTTTGGTGTTAAACAGTTCAGCCTTAAATGCTGCATAGAGTACGCAGGTAGTTCAGATGGGCAAGATTCTTCAGGCCACAGTATAGATTCACTGAAACCTTTAAAGTCTCCCTGTTTAGATTAAAAACATTTTGACACTGCAGCAATCTCATATTGCTATAAATTTACCAACAGCTGCTGTAATGTTTCATTCTAATGACACATGATCAATTTTCACTCTAACACAGAACTGCAGAATTATTAAGGTGTAAATGCCTGTTATTTATAAACAACTCAATGCTGTAACAAACTTGTATGCTTTCTTGATTATTTAACACACTTTTTCACTTCCCTGACTGCTGATCCCTCAACATTTGCTCATCCTGTTGTGTTCTGGCTGCTGATTTTGTAAAGAATCAAGAACCATATTCCTTTTTTCTTTGTGTTCTCTAAACTTAGGTGATTTTAGCTATCGCTTCTGTCCTCACAGTCATTCTCCTGTACTTTGTAACTTTGTTGTGTCTGCAATATGTTCTACTAATACTTAGTTGAAGCCTGATGGGCATTCTCTTGCTGAACTTGTCTTCCTTTCCAATAGGTAACATTTTTCCTCTCTTCTCTCCCAGTTCTGATGATTTGTGATTCTCAAAATAATTTTTCTGAATGTTCATGTGGTTGCTGACCATATCAGGACTTAAATCCTCATACAGGATTTGATCTTGATAGGAACATTTGAAATTCTAGACATTTGTATATTCTTATGTCCAAGCTACCAGTAAGTTGTAACTCAGTGACTCTCTGATCCAGAGGCAGCAATTTGATACGTGGTTAGTCCTCTGTGGATTTTTACTGCATAACTTTTGACCAGTGGCTTTTTAAATGTGTATGTCTCCTACCGTTCTGAGGGAAGGAGATCCATGCAATGTGGCATGGAATAGTATTGACATTTCTTTCTTCTGAAACTGTGGTTTTATTTGGTATCTGCTCCTTGCTGCTTGTGTTGGAACTGATCGTGATCAGTCATTCCCTCATATTCCCCATGCTACTTGTAATATCTTAATGTAATTAGAGGCAACTGTAGATTTAGAATTTTTAATTTGAATATTGTTGAATTTTCCTGGTTTCCAAAACTTCATTAAAGACCTGTTCTATAACTTTTGTATTATGTGAAATCTAAGTATTATGTATGCTTCAAAGAAAAGCAGTTGTGTATCTCAGTGTAGGAAAAATGGTCTTCTTTTGTGATATTTTGGAAATAAGCATTCAGAATTTTCACACTGTTCTGTAAGAAAGCTCAATCACAGAATGTTAGGGGTTGGAAGGGACCTCCAGAGATCGAGTCCAATGAGCAAAGTAAAACAGGGTCATGCAGTTCATGAGTCACAGATGTGCATCTCTCTTTACTTGCATTAACATTATTACATGTATTTCTGACTCAGTCTTTATTATGCTCTTTATCTAAACTTTAGATAAAATGGGAAAATATCTTTAGATAGCAGTTTTGGCCTCTCAAGTTGCTGACACATACAAATTATTTTCTATTAAGTAAATAGTCGTTTGTCAGGTGAGCTATATAGCATATTCTCACCTCAAAATTTGCATTCTCTTCCTCAGTTATCACACTGAGGAATGGTGCTTGTGCTTTCTACATTTCCAAGTAGTTTCTAGGTAACTATACTGTTCCAATTACCAGCTCTTCAACATTTATTAAAAAAAAAAAAAAGAGGAAAAAAGGTTCAGGTGTGTAGATGCTCACATGTGGTTACTTTCTTACTTGTCTAAGAAAGATATCTGTTTTCAGTTCTTGCATTTGAGGATCTTGTGCTTGGGTCTGTCTGTTCAGTTATTCTTTAGAATTTCTCTTTTAAGAGCCAACTTAATCTACAGTACCATTGCTCTCATGTGTATTGGTTGCAAAGTCTTACTGCAGATTACTAAATAAAACTCAATTAATGTTGGAACCCATGAGATTCCATGTTGCTACCTTACCTTTGCAATAATGATTTAGCTAATGTTCTGTCCATGTTAAAGTCAGGCCAAATTTGCATAACACATCTAAGCAGTCCACGCCATCTTGCTTCATGTTAAATCTGCTCTTATCACCTTACGAACTACTTTTGTGACAAATGATGAATTATAATGAATTTATTTGGGTTTAACTCTTCTTTTTTTCTGTCATTTTATAGCAACTTCTTCCTTAATTTTCCCATTTCTCCTTTGTTTTAGTAGGAAAGAAGCTCTAGACTTACCCTCCCTCCATCATTTGATACTTGAAGTGGAATTCTTTCAGAATCTTAAGACCTTCAGTGTAATTTTTTGGTTTTGGGATGCAGTTCCACTTGCTTAAAAAGGAGCACTGAATAACAAAGTCAGCAAATACAGTGTGGTGAGTAAAGAAGTTATGTGACATAGTATGTTGATTTATGTCCTGATTCTGCAGTAACTTCCATATGTTCTGTCTAATCTTGGAAGGACAGCTTTTTACAAAGACCTGGTGGTAAGATAATTTACTTGACTGAAAAATTACTAGGAACAGAGTAATCTCTGTTAATGTTTCTCAAAGAAATGGCTTTAACCTAGAAGGCAAAGTAGCATTGTTAAGGTATCAGTATTACCTTTTTTACACTGAATGTCTGTGCTCAGGGCAGTTAAATGTCCACTAACATAGCTAAATTCCTTTTTTAAAAAGTCTTATTTTTAGTATTATCCTTTGCCATGAACTGTTTCTCATAACAAAACCAGTTAACTTCAGATCCTGAAATAAGGTAAGAAGTTGAGGTGATTAAAATTCCTTATTAAACAAATCTATTTTCTGTTCTTTCAATAATGGTGTTGTCTGTCACTCTGAGCTTCCAGACAGCTCCATCTCAAGATTTCTGTACTCCAGTATGCAGAAGTACATGCAAGAGAGACAAATTAGGAGCAGTGCTATTCATTGGAAGTTGCAGTAATTTTCAGATTTAATTTAAATATCTCAGATTTGTATTTAATTAGTATCTCTTCCCTTGTGTTTTGCCTGGGCTATATGTAGCTCAAAAGCATAAGCTGTAGAAGGTAAACAGTGGCAGGAAAAAACACTTTTTTTTTTTTTTTTTAAGAGGGCAAGTAAGTCGACAGAAGTGAAAATCAATATTTGTTTTACTCATTACAGAATCTGTGAGATGTATAGTTGATGCAAGTACTATAAAGTGCTCACAATTGAAGTTAACACGCTTTAGAATTTGCTCCCTAAGTTCAATGAGGAAAACACCTGTAGTTCAGAGAAACTACGTTTTGCTGTAGGACAAAGAGAATTATATAGCTGTAATATCAACAAAAGCAGTGCTAGGAGAACAAACACATTGTAAAATCAAAAAATTTCATTTTCAGGAATAACTTTCCACTTTTAAACTGCAAAAGCTTATATTTAAGTCTCTATAGTACTGTGTCAAAAGGCACTAATACCAAACTTTAATGGCATCTCAATATCTATTGTAGATTTTGTAAGCTCCCACCTTTTGTCACAGTTTCCAAAGGTCTGAGTTCACCCTTGGGGAAAAAAAAAAACTTACATAGCAACTTGGGAAATAGCTGACAGACTTCTTTGGTATTGTCTTAAGCAGAATGTTGCAGACTCTGAATAAGCTTGTAAAAAGTGTATTTTATTTAGTTGTTACACTCACCTTTCTTGTTTGCTTGTTTGGGGTTTTTTTTTGTGTGTGTTTTTTTTTTTTTGTTTGTTTTTTTGTTTAGAGTATTTGTATGGTACTAGTGCTTGCAAAGTTAAGTCTGACTGGGGGGCTCATTCTGTAAAAATGTGTAGAAGCGTATAAGAAAAGACTCATTTTACAGAGTACTCACAGTTCAGAATTGATACTGTGAAACATTTTTTCTGCTTAGTACCATCCTCCCAAGCAAGAAACACAAGGTCAATGTGATTTCAAAGCATTCACCTGTTACCCTAAAATCCATCTCTCCATTAGATTGGATGAAGAGTGGTAGTAAAATCGTAAGAAGCAACAAAGTGGCTTTATTAAACTTCACTGGTATAGCCCATTATTACATGGGACATGATGTGTTGTAACAGGTTTTAAGGATTTCTGTGCCAGGATGCAGTTTTTAACAGCAGCACATGGTGAAAGCCAGTTCCAAGGGGCTTTCAGCCTATCTTGTTGCAGGTGTGGACTCTGAGTGTGTGTGCGGAGGGAAGAAGGCAGCAGAATGGTTCGTGGTACAGTGCTCTGTGTCTTGATTCTTTTTCCTCAGGCATCAGGAGGAGACTCTTGTCTCCACACTGAGATCTTCATGAGCTGGAAATAGTATCATTTCCACCCCCTCTGCATTGTCTGTAAGTTGAGCCTAACTCCCTACTGTCTGTCCCCAGTTGTAAAGCTGCCAACTGCGAAGGATCTGTGGCTGCATTTACACCACCTTTCATTTCTTCGCAGAGCTCTTTCTTACAAGGAACTTTTCCTTGCTCCCTTTGCTTTCTGGAGGCATTCATTTGTCTTCAGAGGAATGGAGTCCTCTACATCTTTTTTAGCAATGATTTTTAATAAACTCATGGGTGTAAGTGAAGCTGAACATATTCAGTTTAATTGGACAGATAATTCAGGGTTTTGGTTTTAGTGCTGTGGTTGTTGTTGAATGTTTGGTTGTGGTGTACTCTTAAGTGGCACGTTAGAATTACTTGGAAACAGACATATTTCTAAGTTCCTTTGATAAGTTTTGGTTTTTTTTTTTCAGTGTGACTTTGTGCAGGCAACACTAGTTGTCAGATGAGTAAGCTTCTTGAGTATGTTAGCTTTCCTTGGAACAGTTTGAAAGCTTGAGATATCTCCAGCCATAGCAGGCATGTGGTGTATGTCAAGGCAATATACATGAAGGAAACAACTGTTCCAAGACTGCTGGTTTTGTCAAGTACATTGCATATCTACACTTCAAATACAGTGCTAGTATAAGAGGGTCTGCTTCCTGTGAAAAGCAGCCCTGTATCTGCACAGCCAGCAATAGCTTGATGTTTACTATGTGGATTTTTGGAATACCTGAAAGCCTTTGTGATGTCTGGTTTTCAGTTTGGTTGATGCTTTGTTTTGACATGGTCATCTCTGCTTTATAATATTAAGTAGATTTACTGGTCACATCTGTTTTAATAATATAAGGCATATTGAAGCATTCTTAAGCAAAGTGGATTCCCTGGTGATAAGTCACATAGTTCTGGCTACGTGCTGTACTAAAGGTGAGGAGTATGTACACCACATTCACGATTAAAATCATGGTGTTTTTAAACAATCACAGGTTGGGTTGGAAGAGACCTTAAAGATCACCTAGTTCCACCCCCCCTGCCATGATTAGGGACACCTCCCACTAGATCAGTTTGCTCAGAGACCTGTCCAACCTGGTCTTAAATGTTTCCAAGGATGGGGCCTCCACAACCCCTCTGTGCAACCTGTTTCAGTTTCTCACCACTCTCACTGAAAATAAAAGAATTCCTTCTATTTAGTCTAACTCTACCATCTTCCAGTTGAAAGCCATTACCCCTCACCCTATCATTACACTCCCTGATAAAAGAATCTCTCCTCAGCTTTTCTGTAGGCCCCCTTTAAGTACTGGAAGGCCACCAGAAGGTCTCCCTGGAGCCTTCTCCTCTCCATCCAAACAAGCCCAGCTCTCTCCTGCTGACCTCCCAGCAGAGGGGTTTCACACTTGGGTCACTGCTGGGGCTCCTCTGGCCCCACTCCAGCAGGTCCCTGTCTCTGCTGTGCTGAGGACTCCAGAGCTGCCCCAGCACTGCAGGGGGGGTCTCCCCAGAGCAGGGCAGAGGGGCAGGATCCCCTCCCTGCCCTGCTGCCCATGCTGCTGGGGGTGCAGCCCAGGATACAGTTGGCCCTGAGGTGTGAGTGCATGTTGCCAGACAGTATTCAGCTTTTCATCAACCAACACTGCCAAGTCCTCCTCCACTGGGAGAAGGCTCTCTGTCCTTTCATTCCCCAGCCTGTGTTGATGCTGGAGAATGCCCTGACCCAGGTGCAGAATTTTGCATTTGGTCATGTTGGACTTTAGGCTTGGCCTTGTTTCAACCATAACTTGTATTAGAGCACTGCCTGTTTTTTTTCCATCTACATCCCGGTAGTCTTCTGCTAAGATGCATATGTTTTAGTAGTTATTATAAGCAAAAACAAAAAAGAGAACAATGGTATGTGCAAAAGATTTGTCATAAATTAATCAGAAATCACAGAAATAATTTTAACAGAGATTTATTGGTTGGGTTTTGTTCGGTTATTTTGTTATCCAGGATTACAGATGGGTGATTCAAGAGCTTAGGGTCTGTCAGAGGTGAAACTGGGGTAAGAAAATTTAATCACT
The DNA here is from genome assembly GCF_000691845.1 of Merops nubicus. Lineage (NCBI taxonomy): Eukaryota > Metazoa > Chordata > Aves > Coraciiformes > Meropidae > Merops > Merops nubicus. The sequence goes on along the minus strand of NW_008619480.1, from coordinate 132,179 downwards.
GTGAGGAGGATCAAGATGTGATTTCTTCTGGAATGGTCGTTGCTCAGTTAGCAGCACAGCTGTTTGACACACGAGTCAACAAAGTCAAGTGTTGTGTGGAACAGAGCTGGGGTTGAGTAGCCTGTTCCAATACATCAGTGATGAAGAGATGAGGCTATTAACTGCTATTACACTGTGATCCCAAGATAGAAAATATATTGATGCAAGATGAGTAGTCACAGAGCTACAGGATTGAAGAGTGATATCGTGTTCCTTGCACTGGGACTTGGAATTCATACTGTCAGAAGGCTTCAGCATGTGATGCTGTACTGTAATCAACTTATACATGATTTGTGTTCTGAACATGGCTAAGTCTCAAAGTGTTTGCTTGAATGTCAGTTTAGCTAATCTGGTTTTAGTGTTGCTGTGTTTCTTCTACAATTTCTGACATTTTCCAAACACAGAATTCCAAATTCTTTATCTGTTCCAATCAGAACCCGAGGTACTGATCTCTGATTCAATGAAGTATATTAGGATTTTGTGCAACAATTTGACTTGCAGCTCCTTTTTTGTAACAGCATTCACAATTTTGGGGTTTAGATTTTTTTTTTTTTTGTTCAACCAAATACTGTGAAATAGCCTTTCAGTTCGGAAAGGTGGCACAAAACCTGACTGATCTCAGTGTTGGGGTTTTTAACAATGTTTTTTGATGTTTCATGGAAGTTTTGCCACGTAAGCTGTCCCGAGCTATGGAGAGTAAATATTTAAGAGCTACTTACTACTAAACTGTGAAGAAGAGAGCTTCAAAGTAAAAGTAATAGCAATAAATCCTTTTACCTTCACAGTTCTTTAAAGCTACAAAGCTATTTTATGTTCTGATTCTAGGATAGATACAGGACACAATTGGTCCTTTATAGTGATGCTATGGTTTTACATTATCTGCCTGTTGAACTGTGGTTTGTTTTTATAGCAATTATTTTTCTCTTAAAAATATTCCTTTGGGGATGACTGCTTTGCTTGGACCCAACTCGGAGCATGCATTTAGTGTTGGACATGGTGGTGATGATACTTTTTTGTTTGTTTGAGCAGACATTGCAAGATGTTTTCTTCATTTCAGTAGTTTGTGTTTTTCAACTGCTTCAGAACTTCAGACTAATGCTATATGAATCCACAGTAAGGGAAGCTATTTGTGCCAATGTTTTAGGAGTTTGAGAAATAGGTGCAAAAAAATAATGAATGGAACAAGAAAGGAAATTTTGTTTTCTTTGAATATTCCTTTTTTTTTTTTTTAATTCCTTGGCGATTGGGATAAATATTTCCCATTGATACTGGTAATTAGGTCAGAGCATTATGTGCCTGGATAACTAATAGTGAAGTAATGGCTGGCTTGTATTTGGAAACGGTCAAATGAATGAAGTCCTCTGTAAACTGTGAAAATTCTGACCGGTATATCCCATGCACTTCAGACTGTAGTGTGTCTTCATTACGTCATCTCTTGATCCTGGGTCTGCATGACTTTCAAACCCAGGGTGAAGCCTGACAGCAGGGCTGCCGGGAAGTTCTTCTCAAATAAAGAGTCCTATCACAAAACTACTTAGCATGGTAGGTCTGGCCACGTGGAGCCCTTCCCTCCTTTGGTGTCTTTGGACCCTGCACCTCAAGGTAGTGCCTTGTTTCTTGTTGTCTGTGCCACCTGTGGCTTCTTGAGATCATCCATTTTGATTGCTATTGTTCCCAGGAAAGCCACCTCCCATTGCAGACTGATTCAGCTGCTCAATTACAAGATGTTTGGCCTGTAGCCACCATGGAATTATATGGCTTAGCGTTAACCTCCTAGTGCTTGTCTGCCCCATCGTAACTGTTTGGAGCAGCAATGGTGGGAGGCCAGAGAATTTTGCACTAGTACAACTAGTGTTTTACTTGGAGCATGAGGATGAGAAGGGCAATATTTAAACCTTGCATGTGGATGTATTGGTGGTTGCCAACAGTCTATCTTCATTCCTTATGTATCAGGGATCACACTGGGATGAACATGTTTACTGTCAGCTCAGATTGTGTACTGAGGAAATGATTCATACTGCCTGTATGTGTGGGCTAAATGCCCATGATTTTATGAACAAATAAGGCTGCAATTTTCAGGGAATAGAGATTGCTCTTTGTTCTATGAAAATGTGTTGGATATCATGGCTTCTTGAAGGAACTGCTGACTGTAGATATATGAAACTACAGAAAAAATGTGAAAAAGAAGGAAAAGAAAAGAGAAATAAATTTAAGCATAGAAATAACAAGAAAAGTGAAAAGTCCACCAAGTACAAATACTAGAATAGTTTTAAGATAAAATAAATATTGTTGTTCAAGGAAAGGAGGGGCAAAAATTGGACTGTGATATTATTTGTGTAAACTTATTTGAGAGGACTTGTAGATTCATCATCCAAGGAATGTATAATTTTTTTTTTTCTATCTAGGTGGGGAGATTATAGATCATAGGATTGTATGGAGACATAGTCAGAACGTGATCTTATAAATGAGATCCATGTATCTCTGGCATACCAAATGTAGTATCAGATGGTGTAGCATCATTATCATTTTTAAACATGTTTTATAGGACTTAAGTTGTTTGGCCTCTTGGGAGATGATTATTATCCAAAAGATTCTCTGACAAGCTTAAGCAGGTCAAATCCATATTCCTGTTTGATACCGCTTCATTACAGAGCAACTTTGTAAAAGGTTTCTGTGCGGGACTGTCTGACTTGATAACCCTCTTGCTAAAGTAAATAAAATTGTGAATTCTTCCAAAGAAAAGAGAAATGTCAACAGAGAAGAGTTGATAGAGTTATCACAGTAGTTGCAGTATATGTAGAATTGGCTAGTGGGAATTAAAATTTCTGGAAGCCTCTGTATTCTGTCACAAAGTCATGTTATATTTCTTGTAAGATGATTTCTGGTCAAAGATATTATACAAAATAGAACAGAAAATACTTCTGTATTTTCCCTAAAATAGCGAAAGGTGGATCCTTTATCAGAGTTGTGGAACAAAATAGGCTGCAGGGGAGCTAAGAGGGTTGAATGGCATCAGTGAAAAGGACTGATGGGCAGAAGACTATGGTCATGGCCTGCTTAGAGTACTACTTAGCCTTGCTGGCTGAGGGTGAGTGAGTTTCTCTATGATGTTACTGGTTTTAAACTCTGGAGCAAGCACCAGTGAAGTGTAAGATATAAAACCCATCTGAGAGAATATTTTGGCATGAACCAGTAGGTATTAAGTAGTTGTGGTGGTATCATTACAGAATGAGACAAGCACTGTCCTTTTCCAGCTGCTTGTTAGGTGTCTCCTGAAATAATGAAAACTAATTCCTCGTTATAAACTCTTACTAATTTTTTTGGCAACTAATGCTCCAGAATACTCTAAACAGTTGCTTTTGGGTACAAACTTTACTGTGGTGTTGGGAATGTGGCGGCACATGCTGTCTCAATCCCAGTTATTTAATGCCAGGTGTTGATGAAGCAGAAGAGCAACTGTCTGCCTTACATTGGTTTTTGCAAGGCATAGCTAAAAGCCTGAGCAGGGGTTTTATCTTTAATAATGTGGGCAGTTTTCTTACATTCATAAATACAAAGTGGAAAGGCCAATTACTGAATAAATCTCTGCTGATCTAGGAGAAATAACCTTTAATTCTATTATTATGTGCACACTCTCTCAAATCACCTGCTTCAATACCATGAGTTTTTGAATATTGTCGTAAATTATTTCCTGATTTCCTAAATTTTATAACCTGAGTCAAAATCTCAATGACAAAGCCAAATATTGTTTCTCCATGGTGAGGCAAACCACTCTAAGGCACCTGTGAAAAATAAACATTTTGCTGAAGGATGCATGCATTCTCTTTTCCTGACTGTTATAATTCATGTTTAAGTCATTGAAGATCCAGACTTCAAATGCGTCCAGTAACTGTGACCAGAGACATGTTTTTGCCAAATTAACATAATATTTGCCTGCAATGGATTTTTACTAATATGAGAAGGAACAAACACAGTTGTATTTTAATGGAAGTTATGGAATTAAAAATTTTTAAAATGAGCTTTCACTAGTAACCCAAACTGTATCTTAGTGTTTAGAAGAGAAACCATTTCTTAATGTTTAGGAGAGAAATATGGAATCTACAAGACTTTTGTCTGAAAAGTCACTCTTCATAGAAGAAATGCACTTTAAATATGGGAAGAACCCCTGGTCTTACTGTAATTATTACATAAATCAAAACATTTTCTATCTTGCCTACCCAACTGAGAAGCCAGCAGCAGTTAATAAGCTATATGTAGATGTAAATTAGAAATACAATTCAAATTAAATTGTATTTCTTTCATTTTTAATAGGCAATGTCATATTATGGAATAATCACATTTTGTACTTTGTAAATTGAACACGTCAGATTGAATATGCTGTAAAGTAATATTGAAACTAAGTATTCTCATTAAGTGTAGCAGTGGGGAGGTGTCTGAGGGACTAAAGCACTCTATAAGGGAATGTCTAAGTTAACTCAAAAAAAGTAAGAGCACAAGTCCATTTCTTCACACATTTCAGTATTTTATGAAAACTTAATGTGAAAGCATATACTTCAGAGGTATAAAAAAAAACTCATGAAGACTACAGTGACAATTAAGTTGAAATACACAGTTCATTTTCAGTATTTCAGACAGATAAACAAAATTAATGTTTCGCTGAACTAGAGCTGTTTGAATGGGAGATAAAATTTTGTCAAGTGTATTATGCATTTATTTCATTATTTATAGTTATTAGAATAGTGTGAAGTTTACCACTGAACACGTTAAAGGCTGTCATCAGTAAACAGGGATGCTTCTCTATAGCTGTACATCTGTCACAGCATTATCCAAGTTGTTCTTTTTACTCCAGTTGGATTCTCTTGATGTTAAGTGATATTAGAAATCCCATCTTGATTCTGTTGGTTCTTGTGCAACTAGTGAGGAGAATGCACAGGGGAAATCCTGCCCCACCTTGTCTGTCCCCTTCAGAGCTCCGTTTTGCTTTCACTTTGATTGCGTCGGGTTGCCAAAGGCTTTCAGCAGCACCAGCCTGTCATGGCTGTAAGCAGGAAAACCTTGTAGATCCACGGTGTAACCTCTGCTGTCCAAAGCACCAGTGGGTGGCATGAAGTTGTCCTTCCTTAATGTGACTTGGGCCTGAAACCAGTTGCTTTGGAAAGGGTGCAGATTACTGCGGGGTTTCTGACAGAACACCTTCCATGTGCTCTCTAGTTTGCTTAGCTTACAGAAAGGTACACATGTTGTCTTACAGATAATACGTACATTGGTACCATCCAGCCTTGTAAGAATAAGCTTCAGTTTTACAATTCCCTTTGTACCCCACAGACGTGGTGTATGTGGCAGTGGTGCTGCATGTAGTAGAGCTCTGCAGATGCACGTCGTGTCCCTTGAGTGGTTCACACTCCTTCCATCCCACCACACACAGGTGGTTGCAGTAGTTCGGGTAGTAGATACTAGACCACTTGCATATGCAGGAAAAGTCTCCTAGTCTCTCTACAGTTCATTTTGTTTGACAATTTCCAGCCCTGCAATCATGACTGTGTTTGTGAAGGAGGATGTTCCCTTGAGTGAGGGTCACTTGAGGATATTAGGGCATTTGAGTGCTGTTTCTGCAGATTAGGTGCTGTTCCTTGTTCTTCTGTTCTCAGCTGTGGGAGGGCTGTCGATATGCTTTGGAGCACTACGAGCATGTCCCATTTTAATTTTCAAGATCCATTGAAAAAGTTCTTGAAATCTCTAATTATCTTGTCCATTTTTTCCTCCTTCTTTCCTTTTATAGGATGAGGGAGAGGACAGCAGTACAATTGGATGTTAAGGACAGTGAAGCTGGCTTTGTTTGAGACAGCAGAGTGTACGATACCGCTGTTGTTGATGCGTGCGCAAATGCTTTACGTCCAAGATCTGTGCCAAGGTGTCTCTGCTTGGCGGCCCTGATTCATACACCTGGCGAAGCAAGGCCTTATTGTCAAAGCTTTTCTTTTTATTGGGGCAGCTGAGTTCTATCCATGCGTTTTGCATGTTGAGGGAACCCAAAACCTGTTGTTTTCAGGTTTGATCAATGACATTCAATTTGCTAGCTTTTCTCTCCCTTGATGACAGACTTGCTGAGATTGCTTCTGAACTGTTAAGTCGTAGCGGTATTCTCAGAGTTGGAGACTCAGAGCCGTGATACACAATGTATTGTAATGTTATAAAATCATTTAGAGAAAGCAAGTAGAAGCATGAATTCCTATTTCTTGTTTTAAACACCACATTAACCTATAGTCTTCTGTTGTTTTTTTTTTTTTTTCCCTCCACTTCTCCTGACAAATGAATTCAATTGGAGAGCATCTACAGGTATTTTATTGATGATAAATATTTAGCTTCTGATTTAGCTTCCAAAATTAGAGGGATATTGCTAACCTTCAGTATTGGCTTTAGAAGTGTCATAATCTATAGGTAATTAATTCAGAGGTAAATGTCTATATTCTGGGCTTCTGAAATCAGGTGAGATTGATCTCTAGGACTGAACAGGGGCATGTTGTGTAGTCCTTTGCCTTTCAAGACTCTGTTGAGGCTTGTGTTGGTTGAACCAGGGTCACCAGATACCATGAGGCATGTGCTACTCTAATGGTGACACAAAATGCTGTTCTTGTCATTACCTGCACCAAACAGCTTTTTCTATCCATATTTTTTTTTTTTGTTTATCATTACTGAATAAGAGATAAGCATTTCATTTGTCCAACTGGGTGATTAAATCTTTCTTCATACGCAAATACCTACGTTGGGGACCTTAAAGCATAGATTTTAGCAGAGCTCTAAGGACTAGATCTATAGTGTAATGTTACTTTTTAATGTGATATTTTTATACAATTATTTTAATAGCTCAAGGAAAACAGAAGTTAATGCTCCCCTTCATGCATTTTCAAGTCTCTCATTAATTAAAAAACTAATTACTTTTTCCGTTACAGTAATGGTGATATTTTTGAATCAAAGGGCATTGCATTTAACACAGTAATAATTATGTGAATCAAGACCAGAGAGGTTAAAAATTAGCTTCACATGGTTGATATGGCTTCTGTTTCATTTTAAGTTGTTGTTGGCTGTAGGGATTTTTTCATGTTAAGGGGGTAAATATTAAAAGCAGTATATATTAACTTTATGAATTTTCTTAGTTCTGACATCTTAGACCTTGCCAGTGTCTTACTCAGCTTGGCATGTTTTTCTTCAGTCACTCCTCTGAACCTCACTGTTTGAACACTAATACCCACAGTTGGTACTGTGAAGCTGGGGTGTTGGTACATTGTTTTTTTTCCCTGGTTGCAGCTAGGCTGTCTGTCAAAACTGGAGTGCCATTGCTGTTAATTATTTTAGCAAGAAGAAAGCAGCCTCGTTTCTCTTTGCCAAACACTCTGCAGGAGCATTCTCCTTGTGAGGAAAATAATAAGGGCTAATATTTCATAGCCCGTAACTTATTACTGGGAAGTAGATGAGATCTTGCCTCTCTCTGTCAGGACAAAGCAGGGAAACAAGAACAGCATTTGAATGGCCTCCTTCCTTTTAAAAGTGACAGGATTCCAGAAGGAGAATGACTTCCAAGCCAGGAAATGAGGAGAAGACTGCCTGACTCTGTCCATGCTGGCATGTAGTAGGGTGCCACAGGAGTATATCTGCTTGTAGAGTAAAGCAGTTGATGCTGAGCACCCAACATCACAGGGTTTTGGGGAGAGAAACTTTGGACTACCACTGCTGTGGGCCCTTGGACTGAATTTACCTCACCAGCAGCTGAATTGCATTTGGTTTTAAGCACTTGCAAAATAAGTTCTTTTCATGCGTTCTGAGACCTCTCTCTCATATCGACTGGATGTGGTAAGTGGGGCACTTGGGAGATTCTCCTCAAATCACAATTTTATCTGATTTAAAATGGTGGTACAGGTGCACAATATATCCATACAAGGGAGGAGTTTTGAAACTCTCAATTACTAGCAAAAATTTTATGGCAGAAGGATAGCTTCTGAACTGCTTCCAAGGTTTCTTTTAATGTTTTCTGTATTTAAGCAGCTGTGCTTTAAGCTGAGCTGGATGGAAGCACGATAAATGACCTAATGGGAAAAGCAGCACAGAACTGCAGCCTGGAACAAGGACCAAGGGAAAACTTGTGTCAAGTGAGATCACAGAGGTGACACATTTATTCCTGAGATGTCGTAGTGCACAACAGACCTTAAAAAAACAAAGGAAAGAGAGATAAGGACAGACAAATGTATCAGTTATGGATTCTAACTTCCATTAACAGTCAGTAGCTATGAGGGTGTACTGCATACTTAATCAGAGCTTAAACTTTCCTCTTGAGCGGAAACTTCCCAAAGAAATGGGTGGCGTGATTGCATGGGAAAGCACTGCTTTCTCTAAGATTTTTTGTGTTTGTGGGTAAGATTTCCGTGTTTGTGGTTTTTTTTGTTGTTGTTGTAAAAGGGTTCAGGTCTATTTAGAAAACAAGCATAATCTCAACCCTTAGTGAGTAAACCAAGAACTGTTGCTTTCCATCCAAAGAGCTGCAAGTATAGGAGCTTCTCTGTAACCTGTATTGGTCAGCCACTGAATACTCAGCAGCATTTTCAATCTCTGATATTTATGACCTTCTCTTTTATGATTCACTTGGGTGATTGTCCCGGCTCAAAAATGTCTGTACACCATCTTGAAGAGTTGTAGAGCTTGCCGAATGACAGCTGATTTTTTAGAGACTTGTACTTTGCTGTTGTTCCTTCAGTGTTTTCATGGGGACAGCAGATGTGTACTGCAGTGCATTGCTTCTGCCTGCTTTCCTGCCTTTCTGTGAGCAAAAGTACTGTAATGTGAATTATTCCAGCCTGCATTCTCATTGGTATGGAAAAACAGGCTGGAAAAGGGCCATGTGGTCTTCTGGCCCACAGCTAGTCACTGACACCGGTCAGGGCCAGTTAGTCATAGGAGCGATACTACTTACTACTAATTTGCAATTTATTTGGCATGTTAAGAGTCTGTTAGTATTTTAGCACTAAGAAATGAAACAATTGCATGAAAAGTGTTTGCTTTGTAAATCTGGCTGTGTGACCTAACACAGGTATGACGCGTGTGCTGTAACAGTTGTCAGGAGAAAGCCTGATGCTCTGGTGCCTTGTTTACAAGCTATGTGCAGTTCATTTGACATGATATAAAAGTAGATTAATGAGGAAGAAAAAGTAGCAGATGTTAATGATTCTAAAAGTAGTACAGTCAAATAATCTGTGTATTAATTATCCTTTTTTTAAGTTAATGGATATATTTTCTGTTTGTTCTTTCCTTGACTGACATGCCACTTTGGGACTCCATTAAGTGAAAGCTTGTCTAAAGCAAAGAGCAATGGTCTTTACTGGTTAAGGTACAGGACTGGAGACTCAAAAATCATGGCACTTCTTTGCTATAGATTCCTATGTGGTTTTATTTCCTGACAGAATCTATGCTGTTTAAGTCAATAGCAGTAGATCTCACTTAACCACAGCAGTCTTAAAAGTTGGATATCTGACCTGAAGTACCTGTCTGGGTCCTCTCTGTAATCAACAGGGAGAGATTGGTGCATGCAGAGTAATGAATCATGATTGAAGATGGGATTGTGTTTCACTGTGGAGGCCTCTGCCGCTGCCCTAGCGCAGACAGCTTTTCAATCATGGCAGTTAGGAGAGGTGGATGTTGCCCACCATCTTTCTGTGGACTTCAAAGTGCCTTGAATCAGGTACATCTGCTCTCTCTCTGTTTTTCCAAGTTTCTATACCTGTGAAGATAAGCTTTTTTTTTTATCCTAGGAATGTACTGAGAGTAAATTAAAAAAACAAATAGAAATTGTTCAGATAGGCTTGTTTGGGGCTTATAAAACAAACAGTAAATTGGAAAACGTGGGAAACAGCCAGCCTTGTTCATACACTGTTTACTCGTTGAAGTACTATAATGTATGTCAGAGCACAAGAAATTCAGAAAGTAAAGCTGGTTAAGGCTAATAAATACATGGGCTCATAGCGCAAAGTCTACCTTTTGTACACAACATGCCTCAGGCAGATGTGAAGACCTCAGAATATCTAACCAAGCTTTGTTTTTGTTTTTGTTTTTTTTTCTCAGTTTGGTATCAGTTTTCAGCACGAGGCTCTGTTCCCATGAGCTTGCATGTGAAAATGTAATGATTTCACTTACATGTCCCCTTTCAGGTGAAAGATTAATGCAAGTCTCTATAGAGCTTATGCATTAGAACAGCAAGTCTGCTAGGAAACCTACAGATGATCCAAAAGAAGTTTCTCAGCTTATTTAACTGCTTGTTGCTCACTTTGATAGTTTTCACAAATTGACACTCCTTAAATAAAGCCTAGTTCTTAGTGCTGTCTTCTCCAACTTCTCTTCAAGTCAGTTGTTCCATTATGAAAAAGAGCAAATGCTATCCAGCTCTCAGCTCTGAAAATAGTGGCTTAATTAGAAAGGAAGGACCATGATTACACTCTTCCTTGACCTGCTTAGTAATGATTGTATTCCATATAGCACTGAATTGAGTTTTGTTTTTTTTTTTATTGATTTTTAAGGAGCTTGTCCTGTTTCTCATTCTTGTCCTATTAGTCTTTACCATTTTAAGCTGAAGACAGACAAAATGATGTAGCTTGCACCCTTTAGGAAGTTATGGTACTCAGGGGTACTTCTCACAACTTTAACACTGTCCTTTTGTATTTTATTTTAAAATATTTTTTTCCCAGGTTTATTACAAAAATATTAGCCCAGCTTCTTAAAGTCCACTTTAAGGCAAGGATTGGCTGTGCAATACAGAGAGCCACCGAAAGCCTGTTTGGTAGCATTTTCTTTCCACGTAGGTTGGCTCTGTAATAGTGGTGTGTTGTGCACAGTGCAGCATATTCACTTGAACCAGATGTCCATGTGTGTGCAAAAAGGTAATGCAATTCAATTTCACTTTCAACAGCAAATGAAAATGCAGTACTGGCCTATTTCAGAAGAGAATGCTTGAAGGTTTTTTTATGCTACTTTTAGATAAAAAAAAAATTTTAATTTAATTAGCTTAACGTTCCCTTGTAAATGGTACTTGTGTGATGGGACATACCAAAATGTAATACAGACACCCAGAAGCTTATTGCTCCTAACTGTAAGAGAAGGAACAACTCTGTCGAAGCAAATATTAAACTTTGAGTAAGTAGAAAGAAGGCTGTGGATAAATACTTTTCTTCGCTGTGGATAAATATTTTTCTTCTCTGTGGATACATAAGATGTAAATAGTGCAAAATTTCTTTGGCAAATCTGTAGTTGTATTTGACATCAAACCTGTAGATGGCAATAGGAATAATGGGGGGGAAAGGAAGGCTTTTTGCTTAATGACTACGGCAAAATAGATTGGTTTGAATCTTACCCTTACTGTAGAGCCATTTTGAGGGAGGGGGTTGATTTGGAAATCCAGTGGACTTTTTTAATAGAATTGGAAATCAGGACTTTGCAGAGGAGAAAATGGGAGCACAGCACAGATTGGACCATAAGACAGCACTCGTGGAAAACTTGGAGAAAATGGGGAGTTTGAAAACTCTTCTGTGTTACTTGTTTTTTTCCAAGTGAGATGGGAAATAAAGTGGATAGATTATTAGCTTACAGGCTGATAATAAAACAGCCAAAGCAGATGGTAAGAATGATAAAGGCAAAGAGAATGTTTTATGCATAGCTCATTAACCACAGTTTGTAATTCGTTTGCAGATTTTTATGAGAAACTCGGCAACAAATAAAAGTCCAGGTTAAAAAATTAGACAGAATTTAAGGAGGCTAAAATCAGCCCAATTAAGACAAATATATAATACACAGTAGACTCAGAAAACTTAATTTTTTACAGTAAAAGTAAATGTTTACCAGTTTCTTGCAAGCCTCAAAGGTAGTGAGAAAATTTTCGTTGCTTGCTCCTTAACATATAAAATAAAACTTAGTGCTTCTTTTAGAAAGTTATCATGACAAAACTAAATGTGTGAACTGAAGGGAAAGTGCTTTTATTTTACAGAATTTCTAAAGAGATTTATTTCCCATATTCAGAGTGCTCTGCCTGGGACAGTTTGTGTGTGACACAGAGAGGAAGAGATACTAGTGCTCAAGCCCTTGTCATGTCTCTGGACATGACATGTGCCTAGACATGTGTCTCCTGTCTTCTGATATGGCAATGGTGGCCTTTGATATTGCAGTTTGACATGAGGTGGTGCTTCGCTTCTGGATTTTGCTTTCCATTCATCCCCATAAATCTTATATTTCTTATTTGAAATATGTGTCTTTTTAGCTTATTGGAAAAGTACTGGTGGGTGTGCTCTGCTAGGCTTGCTGCCATCCTCCTGTTGTGATGATGCTGGATCTTTCACTGGCAAGTCAGCAGTGCTGTGCTCTGGCCAGACTTTCAGGTTTGGACAGAAGCACATCCCCCAGCTCTAGTGCTGGGAGGAGGTTTCTTCATTATAAATAAAGATTTTTCCTTGAACCCTGGTTCTTCTGTTTCTTGAGGTGCTTTCATACGTACGTTTCCTTTCATGTTTCGTTCATAATAACCTTAGTATTTTTCTTACAGCTCCCTAGGATTTGCACACAGCAGTGTTTGCAGTGAGAGGATGCGCACGGGTGATTGTATTTGCAATGTACTAGGAAAAGACTGGTAGCAATGCCAAAAAGAAATAGAATGAACAATGCTACCAGTCTTTTCTTTTTAAGCCATGCACATTAGGTGAGTAACATGAGATACGAAATGCAAAAACCATCATTGTGTGAGAGAGAGATTGGTTCTGCAGGAATTCTGCAGTTCTCCTGACTCTGCATACTTGCTTTTCCTTGGAGTCAGTTATGATGTCTCAGTGAATTTGTAGATGAGTAAAAAATAGGATAAAAGCCCAAGACTGATCCCCAAGAAGAGGGGTTTCATTCTGTATTACCTTTGCTCAGCATAATTTTATCACTGGGAAGTTAAGATAACCTCGTGCACTGCAAGAATTCTCTTGTAAGGCAAACCTTCCTGTTGCTTTGCCAGAAGACTCTTGTACTTATCTGCCATCTGAGTAGTATCACAGTGTTATTTGTAAACACTTTTATGATCTGTGTCCTGTTGAACAACGTATTTTTGTCTTGACTCTGTTTATCATTTGCATCATTTACTAGTTATATCATAGAGCTGGAGCTTTATGTTATATCATAGTTGCTGGAGCCACTTTTAGCCTTGGATGTAAACATAAAGGCTAAATCAAACACTGTGGGGCACTTCTTCCAGTTGAGGGATTTACCTGCAGCTCACTTGGAAGCTGTGCAAACAGCTCTTTTATCAGTTCACCTGCTGAATAGAGAAGCCTGATGGAAAGGTAACTGTACTGTGCTGAAGTTGGCAACTTCCCAAAGGCAGGTGCTGGATATTAATTCACCTGAATTAGGAGTCAAGTGTGGTGGTAAGAACCCATCAGAAACTGGGAGCTGCTGCCCTAAAAAAAAAGACATGTTACCTATGACATAATTGGTGATATCTTGTGTTGGTTTGTAGCACAGGGCCCAACTCTCACCATGTTTATGGGGTGCTGTGCCTCCCACCCAGCTCTCTGGGTGCCTCCCTAGCTGTCTGTACTGGCTCCACAGTGTGCAGTTCCAAATCTGCTCTTCAGTTTTTCCTAGAATCTGTGTCATGAAGGTCTGCGCCAGAAATTGTAATGAATAAAAGGAGGAGCATCTGAAGTGACTCTGCTATTTTTTTTTTTTCAACCTAGCTCTGATTATTTGCTGCCTCTCAGCTGAAATAATTTTCTATGCATGAGCTGAGTGAATTTATAGTTTGGCAATGGCCAAAACCATATTTTTCTGGATGCTTTATGAAAATGTTTTCCCCTTTAAATTGCACCATATGATTATACCAGATATGTCCGTCAGAGAGTAGGAGTCTTCCTGCTGTATTCAGTTGGTTAGAAAAGGTTTTCATGTCGATTTACAGGCAGGATTCTGCTTTTGTTCATGTCGTGAGTGGTGTTGCACTTGGATCTCCCTCCACAAAAAGTGTGTAGAAATAGCAAAATCTTGATGGTGGTGCCAAAAATGAAGGTCATATGATAATATATCCATTTTTTTCTTAATTTAGAAGAAGACAGTGGAAAGGATGCACAATGATATACATGTTCTGTGAAGGAGGGATAATTTATATGTTTGTAAAGATTAAGAAGCTGATGAGTGTAGTTTTGGCTTGCATCTCCAGTATGTCTAATTACTCTCAGAATCCAAAGTAAGGATTTACAAACCTTGATTTGAATCAAACACTTGACTGAAATGGAAAAAGGAAATTCTGGTAAAATAGGAATGTGTAGGAATTGCTGTCCATATTGGATTAATTTGTTTTCATAAGTAATTTTAGAAAAGTATTGTAGAAGGTATGTATCTACTATTCAGAACACTTTAAGCTGGAAATAATAACCAAAATCTTCTATTCCCCCAAAAGCTAGGGACTTCTATAGATTGAACTAAACATCCAAATAATTCAGTGGTGTGGTTTTTTTTTTGTTTGTTTTGTTTGTTTTCTTTTAATGAACACAAAGCTGCAATCCTCTTGTTATTTTGCTGTTGATAGTGTCCTCTATAGTAACATGGCTGTTACACAGGAGTGCCTGAGTCCCCAACTTCCCGTGGTGAGGGGAAGAGATGGGAGCACTGGGATGGGGCGGGGAAGGTGTGGGGCGCTGCACGCAGTCCCCCTCTGCCATAACTTTTGTAGTCTTTTCTTCATGGATACCTCTTGTCCAGCAGCAGCTGACACAGTGCATAACCCATATCATGTGCACTGTGGCACGAGGGCCAAACTGAGGAGTGATGCAGGGCACCCAAGGGAAGGCATCGAGGTTCTGTGTTCCCGCTCTCTTGCCGAGTCGCTTCTTGACCGGAGCTCGGCTGCCGTGGGCACCGCGGGAGCCTCTGCTGCCACAGCACCCTCCTGAGCTGGAAAGGCGTGCTGATACTCTTAAAGAGCAATGTGCCCGGGGGAGCCTCTGCTGCCACAGCACCCTCCTGAGCTGGAGAGGCGTGCTGATACTCTTAAGGAGCAATGTGGGTGTTGGTAGTGGGACATCACCAAAATGGTAACGTGTGGTAAATGATATGAGCGTTTCCAGAAGAGCTGCCACAATATGTAATCCCTTTGAATACGAGCTGAAATTAGGTGTTTCCTAGGACGTGGAACACATTTAGATGATGTCTTTTTTAATAGTTCTGCTATCCACTAAGGAGAAAATCCTTTTCAGGTGCCTTCAGTGACCATATGCATGTTCTGTCAATAGGGGATGTGCTTAGAAAACTGTATCTGATAGAGCATTATTAACATTGTTTCAGCTCTAATCTGATAAACCTTTTTACATTTAACATTGAAACCACAGGTTATTTAGTATTTACTGTTGGTTTTTTTAGCTGCTTCATTGTTTCTTAAAAGCAGATCAGTGTATGAGTTTTGCATCGTTTTGGATGAGGGCTTACTGATAATAAAAACCCCAAATATTGATATAATCCTTGATAAGATCACTCAGGAGTGGTAATTCCCTCTAATGCTCTTTTAATTTTGCAGGAGATAAAATAAAACTTGTACTTAATGAAACTTGACAACAGTCTGTGAACCAGTTGTTTAATCACGGTGACACAAAATCATCCTCACAACTACCTTTGATTCTAAGAGGTATCATTGTTCACCAGTAATGCATCTTTTCCTCGGAACCACTTTTAAATGTTGAGTACTACAGGATTTATATCACATAGGTTGAGTGTGGTGACATATACAAAGTCGAACCGCTGAACTGTTGCTGTAACAGAGTATTTCTTAAATGAGCCCATTGTTCTGCAGCGATTAAAATAAAATTAGTCTTCTGAAATGATCACCTTTCTAGGCTGCTATAATGGTTTTTCCTTTGTTCTTCATCACACCTATGTGTATCCTCCTATTTCTAATTGCCAGGAGGTTTAGGTTCTGTGAAGACTCATTCTCTTTTTATTTTCTTCTTTTTTCTTGAAGGTATATTAAGCCTGCAGCTCTTGAAGTTGGCTTCAATTTACACTTTGGTTCCTGAAACTGCTTGGTAAATCATTGTCCACAGATGTTGTCTGCTTTAATTGCTTAATTTTCCAACTAATGGATCAAAACTTGAACAGACATACTGTTTTCTAACCGAAGGGAGAAAGACAAAAAATTGACACAGGATAAATGAAGTCAGCTTGTGGAAGGATTGAAAGAGTTCACCTTGTCTTTCTAATTAGTTTCTGAAGTTCTCACAGGGGTTAAGGCTTTAAAGGTGTTTTGAAAGGCAAAATGTGAGCAGCAAAACCTGAGGGGTGGGAAATGATCAAGCAGATGATGTTCAGGTCTAAAATAGGGTGAAAGTTACCTAGTTGAAACTGATCTGTGGGCAGCTGGGCAGCTACCTAATAAAAGAGCCTACAGCATCACAGGAGTGCAGGTCTACATTAAGGGGGCATGTTTACCAGCTCAGGATGAAGAGAGGTGCTGCAAGAGCCTGACAAGGCAGGAGAAAGCCCTGCCTTTCTGAACACAGCTGGATCCCCAAGGCAAAATGTGAGCTTTTGAGGTTGTTTTGACAGTGAGGGCATTGCTGTGAGTTCATTGCAATGTGGCAGTGGGACTGTCTGTTGCTCTCTTCTTCTACTTGGTCTCTTTCCAGTGAGAGAGACCAAACATCCTGCTGTGGCTCGAATCTACTGAGTCTGCTGGCTGACACCTTGGGAGATGATTTTCCTCTGCAATGTAAATATGGAAAAGTTTTGGCAAAAAATCAAGTGTTTTCAAAGTTGTCATGCCTATGAAACCTAAGTGAACTCTGAACTTTAAATCCCAAATAATGCTTTCCCACATCTACTGAAAAAAAAATCGGGAAAGAAAATGGAGGGGGGGGGTTGTAAATGGAGCGGTCTGTTCCTGGTGGTGGCCCTAGGATGCATTTGCAGTGGCCTCAGCGGGTTAAAACCAGACTTCTCTATTAGTCTTGTCTGTAGTCTCTGTCAGTTAGGCTGTGCTTTTAATTCTGGCTCTTAAATTGGATGCTTAAAGTCAAAAAACCATGAACTCTTCATGAGTACAACTTAAGTCCTCTCACAGCACCCTGGATAATTAGAGATGCTCCAAGAGATCTTCTGCTGACTCACAATGTTTGCAGCTCTCTTTCCTGGCTTTATCTGTTGTTTTGTTAAAGATACAAGGCTAAATGTCCTGTTAGGTGTCAGTTCCAGGTGAGGAAGTGCTCATTGAGCCCTGGTTATGTTAAAACTCATTGTCTCATATTTCATTTGTGTTTCTGGGTTAGTTTTCATCATCAGATTCTTTTGCTTTGTCTTCCTTTTGTCTCCACAGTATTATGGGTCTAAATCTGCATTAAAAATTCACATTGGTAGTTTAGCAGACATTTATCTTATTTCCTTGCTCACCAAAAGGGAAACACAGTTAGAAAGAAACAGGGATGCCTTTTAAATGAGTATAGCAAGGATCAGCTTCTGATAAGCCTTTGCTACAGGGAGGTAATCTGCTTTGGGCTAAGGAAGTTCATATGTTTTCATATGTATGTGTTGTGGTTTGAGGCTTGGAATGGGGGCGTGACCTTCCAGCAACTGGGAGGACCCCGGGTGGGGGTGAAACCATTGTATTCCCTCCCCTTCCCACACACACTCTGATAAGAGGCATGGAGTGGTTTCTGATTTCACTCCTGCCTTGGAGCTCGGAGAGGAAAGTTGTCCTTTCACTCTGTGGGACCCTGGAACCATTTCTGAGGGTTTTGTGTATTTTATTTTTTGTATTTTTCCCCTAATCTTTGTATATATTATTTTCCTTACCTACCTTTTTCGTTTTCTGTTCCTTGTTGAACAATATACTTCATTTTTTTTCCAAAGTGTCTCTCTCTCTCAGGGGGGTAGAGGCGAGTACATAGTTCTGTTCCGTGTGGGTCCTGCCCTGAACCCCTTTTTACACGGAACCAGGACAGTATGGTTTTTGCAATGACAGGAGAATCTTCACCACAATAGTAGAGTGAAAAATATACAGGTGGCTGTATTTTCCATATTTTCTTTTTTTTCTTTTTTTTTTCTTTTTTTTCCCACCCTCTAACAGTTCAAATGCTTTGAATTATGTGACAAAATATCTGTAAAAACCAAACAAAAAATCCCACCTATAAAAAACCAAAACATTTTCAAAACAAATATATATAGTATCCTGACAGCATGCACTGTACTGCTTAATTCTTTATGGTAATCTTTGTTCAAGTCATTGCCAGTTAAAACTATTTGTAAGGTTATCAAATCTGGAACGTAGATCTCTCACAGCTTTTACAGCACATGGCTTAGAGGAGAACTGAAGTCTTTCATGTTGCCATCTGCTTTCCACTTGTCAAGTCTCGTTGGAAACCATCTATTCACATGTATTTGCTTACAGCTATTTTGAAGAGATTTGCATTTATCAGTGTAATTTAATTAGGTCCTTTTATTAGGGTTGAACATTTAAATGTTTGTGGAAATGAGGATTAACAATTACCATTTTTATTCTAACACATTGTAATAGATGCAATCTATTAACTAAAATGTTCCAAGTCATATGTGTCTCCTGAAGTCTCAGGAAGTTGATCTCCTGAAGCATCAACTGATGTACTTGGCTGTTCTTTTCCTGTTGTGATGGTCTGACCTGGTAAATAGTTCTTCACTATTAATTTCCTTGACTTTTTTTTTTTTTCTTTTCTGGTTAGAAATTTTCCACAAATAATTCCATTTTATTGACTTTATCCATTACATAAACTATTTCCCTGGTGATTTCTGCAAGCAATATTTATCTTCTAATTATTTCATAAAACAGTTCAGTGATTTCAATAACATTTTTTTACATGTGCTGCTAGATAGCGTGCAAGTATGCCAAAGGGCTCATAATGCTCATTCTTTGCATGAGCTAAGGAGAGCAAAGTGCAAGTCCTATTGTGATATTACAGTCTTTGCAATAAGACTGGAGGAGGTAAACGAGACAACTGCTGTAGCAGTTTACTGTCTGTTGAACCTTTGCATAATTTCCATTCAGCATGGCCATTTTTAACAAAACATTAGAGACATTCAAAATTACCTTTACCAGATTAAAGAAAAAAATTTTTTTTCCTAATTACTCAGACTCCATTCATAACCATAGCCCATTAAGAAAGCAACAGTACTTCTGATACCTTCCTGTGACAATAGCTGTATTGAACTGTACAAAAAAGAAAAGTCCTTTAGAAATAGTGTGTTGTGTATCATACTGACTGTATTTGCAGTTACACTGGATCAGTCACAAAATACTTTTGCTTGGGTTCTTATAATTTTTAAAGGCTGTTATCATATGAAAGTCTTGTAACAGTTGCAGTGCTCAACCACTGAGAAGAGCAGTAGACAAATACCAGCTCTGTGTATAATAAGAACTTTAAACCTGGTCTTTTTTTCTTTATACAGTTTTTGTTTTATTTATAATTGTTGAGATTCATAGAGGAAGGGTGACAGAAGAGATGAGTATAACTTCCGCAGAGTTTACTAATTTGATGAAGTTTGTGTGTTGTTCTCAGCAAAACAGTGGTCACTGGACATGCCTATCATTTATACATACCATTTAATGCCGTATTTACATTGCTGGTTTTTTCTCACTAAAACAAAGGTTATCTAGAAATCTAAATAGCTTATGGTTCCCTCAGGAAGAAGTGAGTTTTTTCATTTGTTGGGGGTAGTGTGTTGTGTTTTAAAGTATGCTAAACATACTTTTAATATAAAAGCAAGAAATAAATACAGTCTTCCTTTTCCTAGGCATTCCATACGGATTATAACTGCTGCCTAAAATAGGTTACTAAGAATCTGACCAGTGTTACCATGTTTGAATCCTATTAGATAGGCCTATTGAGTATTATTTGTGTATTTGCATTAATAAGCAATAGCAACACAGCAAGATACTAATTCTGCAAGTCCGTGTGAAAGGACCTCTTTGTCAGCCAAAAGCACATGAGATGGCATGGCCTGTGTTTGGAACCTTTAAAAGTGTTATACTTGTCAGTCAGTATCACTTGAGGGATTAAAACATCAAGAACTCTTGAAGACATCATTGCTGTCAGTCCTGTATTTATTAAAAAACAAACCATGTTTAACATTTAGCTTACTTGTAAAGGTTTGCTTTATACTTTCCAAGTATATCTATACAATTTTAATTTCTACATGAAGAATACTGTGGTACCTATGTGACCAGATAGTTAAAAATAAAATAATATCAAGAAGATTATTAGTAATGCAGCAGAAGTACTCCTGAAATCAAGTTAATCAGGGTATGCTCTTTGTACATAGTTAATGCTGTCAAACATGAAAATAACTGTTATCTTTGGGAAGAAATAAAATTATTCAAAGGCTGGATGAATAATGACTAAAGATATGATTTTATAATACTTCTTAAAGCATATACCTTTTGCAGTTTTGTTACTTTTTAAAATATACATTATACTTAAAATCAGTATTGTGCAGAGCTCCGAGATTATTCAGTTCCCAATGTCAGTATTAATTTTATTTTTATGTTTGTGCAGCTGTCCATGACAGCATTTAGAAGTGAATTTCACGGTTTTGAAACAACTAGAAAGCAACAAATATTTGTTATCAATTTATGGGAATTTCACTTCACTTTTGTAATTGATGAACTCTCTTATTTTCATAAGATTTTCATAGAATTAATGTTTATTAATGAAAATACTTAATAGGAGAAATTCAAGAACTCACTAGGAAAATCTTTTGGTAAGCTTTTACCTGTGTGACAGTCTTAATTAAGCACAACTTTTTTTTTAAATCTTTCCATTGTGTTATTACGTTGTTTTGTTACATCTCATCTTTCCATTTTTAACAACAATGTTGCAAATCTCTAGGTTGAATCTTAACATTAATAGATTTTACCAAGAGTAGTGTTATATTTCTCTCTATAACTATGAATCTTTCCTTATAAAACATACATTTAAGTCTTCCCTAAAGCTGACTTAGATCAAAGGGTTGTTCTCTTGGCTGCCTTACATTTTGCCCCTTCCTAATGTTGTTTCAGAAAGCCTAATGTATGACCTAGGCATGTTTTAAGTACTGATGTATAAAATTCTGATCCACATGTTCTCTACACTTCGGGTCCTTTCTGAATTGTCCCCTAGGCAGCTGTAGTTGTGATTCTTTTGGCAGTCCTTGCTTAACCTGTTAGGATTATGAGAAAGAGAAAGGGGGAGTCAACTAAAAGTGCTGCAGTATTGAGTGAGCTCAGCTTACAAAACAACCATGAAGCTTGCCATTTCACAAAATACAATTTTAACTGTTGCCATGTCAAAAAAGGAAGAAGGAAGGAAGACCTTTCTCTATCTAGGGGAATTTAAAGCCACATGTCCTGCTTGCTTGGAAGTTACAGGTAATACCCTCTTCTTCAGAGGAAAGGGCACTCAGCATGGCACTTTGAGAGTGATGCATCAGTGTATAAAAGGTGTCCAAAACTGTGTCACAGAGAGCATGTTGTTGGTAAAAGAGGAGGAGATGTTGTGTAGGGTTTTGATCTGGAAAATTCTTTTTGCAGTCCAGCTATTAGAGTCTATTCTGCAAACCAGGAGAGTAATTTTCTTTGCTTTTTACTCATTTGGTACCATATGCATTAAACCACTGTGCTTGGGTGAACATTGTTCAAAGCCTAAGATGATTTCTTATGCTATACATCTATGGAAAAAAAAAAGGTGCTTGTTTTGTTTTTTAAATAGGGAACTGTTTTGAAATTAGTGAAAGAGGTCATGGGGTTTTAACTGAACATAAACAGCACATTGCAATGCCTAACTGAGCAGATGAGTTCCATGAACACTAGAAATAGCATGTAGAGAGAGCAAAGTGGTATCATTTTTGTGCAAGTGTTTATAAAGCTTTGGGTGAAATATGTTGTTCTATGTTAAATATATACTTTGATAAGACCTGCCAGAATGACTTGGAAAGCTTGAGCTATGAGGTTCAACCAAAGTGAATAAATGAAAGTAATTCACTCACTGCCTACCTATGCTCTCTCTGTAGCTAGGGAAGATTTGTGGTAACATTAGGTGTGTTAGATAATGTGATATGGTCATCTGGAATTCTGAAAGACGAATCCAGACAAATGGACTTAGCAGTAAGATGCATCTTTTTATCAATGAGAGTAGTAAAGAGTTGCAGGTTACCTAGGGAATGTGTTTGGTTCTCCATCACTTGGAATCTTTCAGCATTTCAGCCAAGCATGGCTTTCTCTCTCTCGAGAAGCTTTTTTTCAACAGTGAGTTGTAGTTTTGATGCACAAATGAGCAGTGAAATTGACTGGTTTTAGGCAGGAGGTGAGACTAAATGATTACAATGGTCTCTTAGAGACCATATAAAAGTTCGATTTATAAAAATTCAAACTTGTTTGGCCGGGGAGAATATTTCTTGGCTTGTATGACCTTTTGCAGTGTTGTTTTTACACAGAAAGGAGAAAATCTTTAATGAATCTATAATGAATGTTCACTTCTTTAGGCACATAATTCCCCTCTGCTGTGTTTGCAGGTGTTTTTATTTCCTCTCCTGCAGATCTGGCTTCATTTTATATTTATTACTTCTCTTCATCCCAAAGTTTCCTGCTGCAAATATTTCTCTTAGCAGCTCTTATAAAATAGAGTTTATTAGGAAATGTTTTTTTCCTTCTCTGTGCATCGAGACAATGCCTACTCAAAAGCTTGGGGGTATTTTTAAGGCTTAGATTTGGATTTTTTTCTTACATCAGCATTTCAGTCTCTGGATGATTAGAAGCCCTTTTGCCAAATGATTTTAACAGTAGAAAGGAGTAAGCTCAAGTCACGAGGAACCCCTCTATTGTAATGTACCCACCCATCACTGTGTCAAGCAGCCATTTAGAGATTTGGGTATAATAAAATATACTCCTCATTAACAAGCACCATGTCACTGTAGGAAATACAGCCACCTTAATTAAGAGAAGAATAAACAACATGTATATATTTGGAGGAGAGTTTGGATATTTTTAGCTTTTTTTTAACCTGTGTTTTTGCTTGTTTTTTAAAGTCATCTCTTTGTCACTTACTACACTTAATATGGTATAATATCTCACTGAGCCAATGAGATCTTCGAATACTAGAAGCAGCATATAGGAAGAGCGAGGTGGTGCTTCATCTGCTGGCACAAAGAACTAATTGTCAAATGTCTGATTATTACTATCACCCCTGCATTGGTTTCAGTAAGCAGCCTTGTTGACTTGCACTTTGGCAAATTTATTCCACTTTCCAAGGAAGTACTGTGTTGGACAGTACATCCTTCAATTCTGTTGTCAACTTTTGCAGCTTCAGAAAAATCATTCTAACAGCACAGTAACCTTAGCCAAGGCAAAACGGTCACATGCTGTCCCTGTCAGGGCTGAGATACTTCTCAGAAAGTGGAAAGATCATTTCCATTTTATCATCCTGCTCCAGGCCTGCTGAAAAGAAATTCTCTCTGTGTAGCTATGGACCCTCCGCAAGTATCACTGGGAAAACCATGGAGAAGATAAAATCTCCCAGCAGCTATACTTCTCTATCATTATCAACAACTGGGACAGAGAAATCATCCTCCTTACCCAGTTTTAAAAGTGAAGCAGCTCACTTGCTCTTTTTAGTATAACAAGAGATAGAAATCTCACCACCAGGTTCTTAACTAGTGTGATATTGCAGGGGCTGCAGGCAGCTATGCTGCATGGACCTTGGGGCTTTCATCCTTCATATAAGCAGATGAGGACCTGTCATATGGTAGCTGCCCACCTGTCATGTGTTGTGACATGTACGTGGATGTTGGTCACTTGATACAGAAACTGCGTTGATCATTTAATGGGTTGATGTCCAAATGTATGCAGAGTATGTATGTATGGCTCTTGGGTACCCTTAAGAGGTCAGTTGAGTAGGGTGCCATTTTTGTTGTGTTTCAGGATACCAACATCCTTTGCATACTAAAAAAAGCAGCCCAAAATAATTGTATAAATAAAGACAGCAGCTCCCTGGAGTGCTTGAGGAAGTTGCTGTATCTGGTTGTGCCTGCTGAGATGGAAGGCTGAATAGTAATGAAGGGAATGAATTCAAAAGACTTTCTGATAGTAAGCGTCTGTGAGCAAAATTCTGACAGCAGACACATGGCTCTAGTTCCTCCTGACATTAATGAGAGTTGCAGGCCCGCATCTAAGGCCAAAGCTGAGTCTATATTTCTCATCATATTGGCTGTGTGAACTTGTCACCATTTATTACGTTAACCCTTTGGCCAGATTATTGCATAAATACTGCGTACTGTTGATATTTGGCAGTATGCAGTCTTTGAATCATACAGACAGAGTTAGCTTTTGAACTTGTAGCCTCTTTGATTTATTCGCTGCTGCCTCAGGAGTTTCTGTCTGTTTCAAAATCACGTCTGAGTTATGTTTCTACTAGGAGTTATTTCATGGCTTAGCTGCTCTATGGCTCCATGTTTCTTTTCACTTACTGCTTCTCCTAATGACTCTTAGCTTCACTAATGTAAAAGTCACCATTTTGACTTCATTTTCATTAAACTTGTGCCTGTGTAATAAACCCCCCCCAAAGTGGAAATTTTCTTTTAAGCCAGATGCTTAGTGAAGTCAGCTGTACTTGATTTGAATGAAACTGCAACCTCATTAAATCATAACGTTCATTTACTTGCTGCCAGCTTAGACATGCTGTGAAGAATATATAGGCTGCTCCTTGTCAACCACAGCCTTTGCATGGCTTACTTGTAAATGTGTGTGTAAAGTTAGACAGCAAATGAACATCAGTGAGCACTTACTAGAAGGGTGGAATATGCCTGCTAACTACTCAGGCTCTATGATGCAGTCACATGTCAAGCATCACCTGGTTTTTGTTTTGGTGTGGAACAGTCTGGAACTGTTTCAAGCACATAAAGGTAAGTATGAGTGAACTAGTTCAACCAGAAGAAAAAGTAACCCATCTTCTAATTGTAGTTGACAATTTTAGTGCAGAAAAACATACAATTAAAGAGAAGTGTCCATGAAATAGTTTCTGTTGAGTGATGCTGAAGTTCAGAGCCTGATAGATGAGATGTTCTGGTTTTCATCTCATTTCTTGGATACTGGAAAGTTCAGTCCCTTTTGTAGTGCTTCTCTGCACCCTTACAAAGGAGAAAAGCCTTGGGGTGTGGTGATTCTAACTTTCTAGGTTACAAGACAGAAAACAGGTATTGACGGACTGCATTATTTTAGCAGGAAAAGTTGAGGTTCAAGTACATAGTATTTAACTGCAATCATGGATGGAATCACAGGTTTCTGTACTGCAGAGAGACTTTTGAGGACAGAACATTGGGAAGACTTGTGCTCACTTTGTACCATGCTCCACAGGCTTCATGTAGCTGAAAAACCAAACTCTACTTTCTATCAAGTACTGAAAAACGTGGATGTTTCCACACTTCTAGTGGTGCAGCTCTACTCAGCTGTATACGTATCACTGATTTGCATGTAACATTGTAGCTGTGGCATTTTCATAGCAGGTATCAAAGCTAGGCAATTCTAGGAGATGCTGTGACACTAAGTTTGAGGGTGCAGACTTCCTATGTCTGAACTTTTTTTGTGAGGAGAACAGAACCAGCTTGGCTACTTATCTTTTCCGCAGCCTTTTTAAATTTTTTTTTTTTTTCCTCCAACAGATCTCACAACTGAAAAAAAAAAGGTTACAGAATTTACAGGGAAAGGGGACTGGCAACAGTGTTTTCCACATCAAAGTCATGAAACAGGAATATTGGGTAGTTTCTGCTATGCAGAGGTACTACCCAAGTGTATTTTGATGTTTTATATGTATTATAAGAACAAGCAGGTGAGAAATTACTGAAAGGAAGGAAAAGATGGGTATGGTGTTGCTTGACTAATTATAATTAGGTTAGGAAGTTGTGGCAGCCTGAGGCCACAATGTGTATGACCAGAACACACAGTTTTCCTCTAATCAGATGTCCATAGTGAATAAACAGTTCTCTTTTATCTTTTTTTATCCGTGTTTTTGATTATTTACTTGAAAGGTAGGGCTTTATCAAAGGAAAACGCCTTTGGTAGGACCAAATACAAGCTAAATGGAATTCATAAGGAGTAAAAGGAGTAATCTTTTTGCTGTCAGCTTTTCTGTACAGTTTCTGTGGGAAGTTTTAGTTGCTGTTGGAAATCTGTGTGGTGAAAATCATTCCTTAGTCTTTCTACTCACTTTGCAAAAGAGGTGGTGGCATTTGCATATTCCTGTCATCTGTTCCTGGTTCCATCTGGTGGTGATGGTTACCACCACAGAGGTGCATGGCATGTTTTGGAGGCCTAAAGTGTACGAGGACATAAAAAGAGGTCAAACACAATCATGGGAGGATAAGTGCAGGTGAAAGATGTTTGTAGAGTGTGTGTGCAGTTGAATATTAAGCACAATGGTCTGTACTTCCAATGTCTTCAGCTTCAAAAAATCCCTAAGCTACAGATTCCTGGCAGCAGGGAACAGTAATTCTGTATGTGCACCTGCCTTGCATTTTGCCTTAGGTTTTCACTGCTGACCAGCATCAGGGGTGACATTGAGCTGTGATGACAGTGTGACAGTTCTTGCTCTACCAGTGTGGAAAAGTACTGCTGCTTAAAGAGCTATCCATCTAAAGAGACAATCAAAATGTGGGGGAGTAAAGCAGATACTTACCAAGGTAAGGTACCGTGGTTGTGGCTCTGCAAGAAATGAGCTACATGTACTTTTGGAGAGATATATCTGAGTCTCTAAGATTCGTTTTCACTTTGGAGATTGGAATATGATCTAAAAGAAGGAATTTCTCACAAACTCATTAGATTTATCTCTGCAGATGAAGTGAGGCTAATGTGGGACAGTTTTTCTTGTGAGAAATGACTCAATAAAGCCGCTTCCTTTCATTGATGAATTTTAAGTCTGGATGACTCCAAACAGCCATTTTGGTCTTACTACTGATGCTCTTTAGTAAAAGCAATTATTGCTTCTCAAGCTGATGATTCTACTTAACATTAAGAGACAGCATCTTCGGGTGCTTTAGTTCTAATGATACACACCTAACTAGATGCTCACCACTAGATCACAGTAGTTACCAGTGGAGCTTTTAATAGCTCTGCTGTTTTATTCAAATTAAATTCATTACAATATTTCCTCTTTCTTTCTGCAAAAGAAAACAATCCTTTTTTTAGAAGGATAGTTTAATATCTTGATTTCAATGATTTGGGAATGTGACTTGCCCACAGCTCGTGATAAAACAGTTTTCATTTTCATTTTAAAGACAATATAAACATAATCATTTGGAGCACTATAGACACTTCTTATCCCATTACAATTGTTTCCTTAATTTGATTGCTTCTTAATCTTTTGTATGAAAAACTGTAAATTAAGAAAGACATAATTTGGAGTCAGTACGATGGTTTGTCATTCTTCTGCTACAGTCTTACACCTACCAAAGCAAATGGATTATTTCTTAGATATTACGAAACCAGAGAAGAACTGGTCTGTGTATGCCAGTGAATGAAATTCCTTGTGCACAAAAAAAGCCAGGCATTTGTTCTATGCACGATCTTACTATAGAAAGGTCTGGCTGAAATTAGATGGTTTTGTATGGAAAACTCTCCTTCTGTTTAACTTTCAGTAATCTTTTGATCCTAGCAAGTATTGGAGCATGTGAAAAATTAACTAAAGTTCTGTTGTACGAGTTATTGGCTATTTGTTAATTGTGTTGCACTCCAAAATATTTGAGATTATGCATGTCACATTAAATTTCTCAGACGATTAAAATCTAATTTTACATCTAAAAATGAGTGCTAATATTGTAATGGAAACGGCTTAATGGCAAGCTTTCTCTTACTCCTCTTACCAACTCCTGATTTTGTATCTGGTGTTGTTTGCTTACTGGGTCCTGCCCTTCACATTTCCAGGAGAAACTACCTGATACATTCTTTTTTCTGTCCTTTTGGGAGAAGGCAGGAATCTCATCTCTTCTGTTGTCATCTCTTTGACATTACCTATAAGACTATTCTAAAATGTTACCAAATCAAAACAGGGAGATTGTTAACAGGGTGAAACAGAAGTTATTTCCATTGCTAGCCTGAGCTGATAGGTTGCAAAGCCCAGTATTATGAGAACCAAAAGCCTGACATTCTGTTTCTGTCCCATCATTTGACCATAGAATGAAGTTTGGGGTAGGGGGGAAGTGCGACTGTCTTGTTTAGTGGCAGATCAAAGCAATGATGGTAGAATTACACCTTAATACATTCAAATCTGTGATATCATCAGGTGAGAGATGTTCAGGTTTCCTCAGGTGTCATGTTTGCTATTGGATTTATGATGTGTTTAGTCTCATCAAGCTTGACATATCTGCAATGTAGATGTATGTGTCAGGTTTCTTTCGGTTTATTATCACTGGACAGAACAGTGTATTTCAGTAGTGCAGACCATTTCTTCAGAGGTTTCATCTCTTCTTCCTGGCAAGAATACTTACATTCCTTGGTGATAAGAGGTGCCCAGCTGATGGATATCTAGTTTGGTGCAGTGAGATGCAAGCTTTGTGTGAGAACATTTGAAATGTTTTATATCAGCAATATTTAAATGAATTTCACTTTTTTTTTTCTAAACAAAGGGGAAAAAAAAAGAAAAAGTCCTCAGCTTCTCATACAGCACAGAGAAAGATCTAACTATAAGGTGTGAACACTGTAAACAAAATCAAGTATTCCAAACTAGCCAATTTTGTTGTCAAAATTAATATTTTGCTGTGTTTCTTTGGATGAAGGTTCATTCTTTTCAACTAAAGTTCTGCTGAAACTATTTGTATTGGTGACATCATGTTCACTTTTCAACTAGCTCAAGAGATAGCATAGATAATTTCCTTTTTTTTTACCTTTCTTAGGAAGTAGAAGTCATTTCTATTCAGGCACACTTACACAGTTTAATTGCTTAATATATTCAGGTTTTCATTTATTATTTAACTTGATGCTTAACAGTAGGCAGCTTTTGAAAACTCAAAGGAAATGCCCCAAAGAGAAGTTAATGTTAAAAAAAACACTGCAGTTCCATGTCACAGGTTGGCATGAAATACCAAGTTTACATATTAGGCTTTTGCATCACTTTGCCTTCCTAAATAGGAATGTCTTTTCCCAGTTTCAGCTTTAATATATCGATGCGGGTCTGGCCCAGATTTATATAGTGTTAAATGATTACTTTATTTCCCTTATGTGGCAAGATCACATGCACACTGGTATGAGTATTATGGGAAGGATCAGAAGGGTAGTTTTTAGAGGTATGCATCCTGGCTCATTTTATGTAAGGCATGCTATGCTTTCTTTATAGGAATAAAGAGTGCGTTAGCTCATTTGAGAACACAAAAGAGATTCCAGAGTCCCCATAATGACACAAAGTACATTTGCACAGTTGTGAAATACTGCAGGAGATATTGCAGGTTTTGATACACATTTTCATTATGCTGTTGATTCGTCCCACTCCAAAGGACTTACCATCTTCAGCTATTTAATAGGTAGTCCTAAGTGTAGTTTAAATAATTACCTCATGACTGTTGAAAGCTCACACTGAGACAGCCAACACAATATGTGATTTGTATTGATCAGCAAGTATTGTTTGAAGCAAGAGTACTTGAACTAAGAGGGTTCTTTGTAGTAGAACGAATTCTCAAGAGTTATGTATGATGTAAAGGGAGTACTTGTTTTTGCATGTGGTTCAAAATATTTTTCATGTTGGCAATGAAGCATCTGTTGTGTGAATTAATGATTTTGATGTCTTGAGCTTTCAGAATGCATCGGAAATCAAAACACTATTTGGGGGCTCCATGTTTAAAAGAAATTTTTTAGTAGGATATCTTTAATTTCTAGATCAATTATATATTTCTGGGATATATCTTCTCTGGCACATCGGTTAAAGTTACTATGTTTGAAAACTAGATTTAACTGGGATTGTGTGTGTAGGATTGAGACAATTTAGTTACTGTTTTTTTGCTCTCCTTCCTCTTACTAGGGCAGATGCAATTTGAGTGTAGTTTTTCATTGTTTTTCATTTTTAAGTACAGCGGTTTTCATCTACCTCTTTCAGTCCCATAAGTATCTTGTCTCCAGCATGGGATTTTTTTTTTGCTTTTCCTTTAGAGTAAGTTCACCCAAATCTGCAGCAATGTTTCTCCAGCAACAGAACTGAGAAGCAGGTAGCAGAGCCTTCTTCAGGATGCCTTGGCACATACTATGTCCCAGTGTTTTTAATGTGAAGGTCAGTGCAGAGTATCTTGGTCTTTCCCTTTCAAGACAAGAGACAGGCAAACAGCTCTAGAAGAGAGAAGCCAGGTGGTAATAAAGGCTTCTTTTCCCTTAGCAGCCTTGACTGGTTAGGAAAAAGGAAACCTATATGCTGTAGACTTCTGGTCCTTCAGTTCCCAGAGTATTTTGCAGTGGGGTGCTTGGCGCTGCCAGCAGAAATAACCCTGGAACTTCCATCCAGCGTTGCTGTTTCCTAGAAACAAAGATCTGTTCCCACCAGGTTCCCTACGGCTTAAAGGGACAATATATCATCTTGGAAGAAGTGGTCTAATCGGCTTCCCTGAGAAAAGGAAAAACAAACAAACAAACACATTACAATAAACACTTTAAATTTTTTTTTTTTTACTTTTTTTTTTTTCCTCCCTCCACATTTTATTTTCATGCATTGTACTTGCAGTCTTACCATGTCACATCCTACCTTCTCTCTTCATTAAAGCACTTTTGCACAGCAGGGAGTCATGTGGATGGCTCTCAGATCAGTAGGTTGTTTCATTATCTTGTTCTGAATGTGCTTTTAGCTGTGTGGAGAAAAAAAATGAATGTTATCCTTGGGTTCCAGCTTAAAGCTGGCAAAATATGAGTTTCAGTTCTTCCTCATGAGCCTAATACAACAAGCTTAACAGGTGACACAACAACTGCTTTGCATGCATAAGCCTAGAGGGCCTTGTTCACTGCAGCTGAAATTTCTGGTGAACAGATCTCTACAACAGGAATTATAATGTCGTTGCAGCTTTACATTGAGTGGTTTAATTTCATGCCAGCTTAGATAGGATTTTTTGGGTTTGTTTTGTTCAATTCAAGATTCAATAGCCTGTTGTTAGAAGTCAGCAGTCAGGTATGTGCCTGTTGCAGCCTGGAAGCAGAATACAATCTAGTGGTGCTACAGCAATGAGAAAGTGATCTTAATCTAAATGATAGAATAAATAAGCACAATATTTGATGACAACTCTGGTTATCTTTTTATATCCTCCCAACTTGAGCTGTTTGCTATGACAGGAATTTATACATGAGAACTAGAAACAGAAAATATTATTTAACTCTTCACGGTAATCCTTTCTAGAATAATCCTTACTGAGATAAGCATTCAGATTGTTACTGTTTCCCTCTCCTTCATCAATGTTAACATCTTGAAATGGAGATTAACATGGAAATTTCCATCAAACTAAAATAGTTTCACTGCAGCTATGGAGATAGTTTTCAAGAATGTATAGCCTTCTTTTTATTCCCTCAGTCTGCACTGTGTGGTTATAATTGCCCTGTAATTATAAATAATGACAATTTTGGGGACAGTCTACACATTATGAAACAAACATACATTTTGCTACCAAGCGTACAAATAGGTGAACATTTACAGACATAATCTGAGAGCAAAAGAATCTCACACATCTTTCTTACGCATGGAAAGTGCAACCTTTTTTTGTTTTCTGAAGATAAGCACACAAAAAGTTAGCTGCTTTCCTCACATTAGAGAAACAGGAGGCTGTAGAGACTGGGGGGTGCAAAACCATGACTGATCAGCTGGTCAGCCACATCTCTAAATCCAACTTCAGATTCAGAATCTTTTTGTGGATATCAGAGAATATCAGTGCAGGGGGTTTACTTCAGGCTTACTTCTTATGCTGAATAGAAGTGCCTTACATTCACACAGCACAACTCCTACAGAGAATTAGTTGGTCAGCATAAAAGCATTGTACAACCCTCTTGTAAAGTGAATTAGGTTTCCTTTTGCCATGAGTTAGTGCAGAACAAAATGTATGTGAGTGCTTCTCAATGCCTCTGCAATTTGGCTGCTCTCCAGCCGCTGGCCTGTCGTGTCTTGCCTTGCACAGTGGCCATCCTGCGGCCCCTGCTCTGTGCCCTTCTCGATGGGGCATCATTTCATGTACTCCACACAAAGTGCAGCTGTGCCGATGTGCTTCCTGTGTTACTACCACTGCAGCTTTTCCATAGCTATGCTTTGCATGCCTGCCTCGTGCCCTACAAAGCTGGGAATTAGTACTGAGAGTGAGGAGAAAATGTGTCGCGGTTTATACGCGTCTCTGTTGTTCACATATACATCAGCGAAGGCAGGAGGCTCTGAAAACAGTGGGACTTGCCCTGACACCCTCATTTGAGGCTTGGTGGGGGAGATGTTTATCCTTGAGATCTAAGACCTCTTCACTCCTGTTGTAAGAGCCTGAGTAAATCTTAAAAAGACTAGAGAGAGAGTCCTGATAAATGGAGCCAGAGCAGGGAGGTTAGGAGGAGGGGATTAGTTGAGGCTGACACTGTGCTCAGCTTGCTGAGTGAGAAGTAGTTGCTTACTCCTCCATTGCCTCCTCCATGGGGAGCTGGAGCACACGTTCTTGTTAGGGGAAAACAGAAGCCAGCCCAGCCATTGAAATTAGATTGGCTGGTGAGGACGAATTAATGAGGGGATAGAACGGAAGAGCTATGAGCCCCATAGGCCCTGGCATCACATCCTTCATGGCTTCCCCCCACTGGTCACCATCATCCTCCTGAAAATCCTGGCTAACATCAGCAGTTACCCTTTGTTACTATGCCAAAAGAAAATAATTTGAAATGTCCTATGGTATAATACGTCTTGGTAGATATCCTAAAACACAATCAAGTAGTTATCTGCCTATCGCACAGCTGTTTCAGGACATTTCAGGGAGGGTTTGACTTAATTTTTCACCTTGCCTGCAGGTTAGAGATGGCCAGAAAGCTCAAAAATGGGTTTCCCAAGTCTTGACTTGTGGTGGATATAAAACGCATTTGTAAAGATTTACTAGATGCTCATGTTAAAGGCTTGGGCCGTGTCCTGTGCCTGGTGTAAGTTCCCATTTGGGAAATGTGTGCTTTAGAATTTAGGTGGCATTTAATCCTGCAAACTTCTGTCATTTGAGAAAAAGCAGGTTGGATTTATGGAGGGATTTGAGTTCCCCCCCTCCCTTTAACAGTGTATTAATATTTTCACTTAAGTTGGCTTTAAACTGGGTCCTCTAGGAAACACAGAAACTGCTTGTTAGCAGTAGACTGGTGTAGTTGTAGTGGAGTAAGTTGTCCAGATACATTACATTTTTCTCCATTACTTAATTTATTCTCCTTTAAAGTTTCAGTTTATATAACCTTCATTATAACTTTTGTCTCTTTGGAAGAAGTCCCTTCAGATATGTTACCCTTCCTCACATCACAATTTTGAGGCTAAAAATCCTGTTACTTAGTTATTGTACTGCTAAGTACAGAGAAGAGGGATCACAAATGCTTTATGATCTTTCTTTCCTAATATGTTGCTGCATATTCATTTGATTTCTGCCTTTCTGAATGTTCACAAAGTGTAAGTCAAGTCAGCATACAGTAGAATGCTGCTGTTTATATTTTGCATTTAATCTGATAGTAGGGCACTTCAGGTGATAAAAAACTGAAATGATGTTCCTTTGCCCAGGTCAAAGCTGAACTGAAGCACTCCAAGCCTTAAGCTAAGGTTATGTGAGAAGGCAACCTTTAAAGCTTAAGCTTCAGTGAAACTCGGTTTCTAAATAGGTCTTAAAAGGAGGTGGGGACACATCACAGAAGTCCAGTTGAGACCATTAATTTTCCTTAACCTTCTGCACAGCAAAGGACTTTTTCCCTGTTCAAGTGCCTCAGTTTATCACTGGAAGTGATGTAATCTGGTGTGCATGCAGTTTCCCTTCCTCCGTGTATCCAGGGTCAGATCATGTCAAAAATGGTCTGTTTGATCTGTCAGGCACAAACCTAAAGAAAGGTGGAGTGCTCCTGTTTGGGAATGGAGGCACTTCTGTGGCAGCTATTGTGGCATTTTCAGAAAATTTCTTTGAGCTTTCTCTCCTTTTTGAGCAAACAAAAGGCCAAATCTTTCAGGTAGCTTTAGTGGCATGAGATTAGTACTTTTATGAAAAAAATAATCAAGATTTTCTTCTGTGCCTTCAGTGTACTTGTATCTCAGCTTGGTGAGATTAATACGGTCAATGATAAAGTCCTTGAGAGTTAAGCTGCTGGGAATAGCCTGGCCTTCTGTTAGGAAGCCTGATGGCCAAGGGTTGGTATACTGGGCAGTTACAGATCCAGCTCTGGATGCCTGAGTGCCTGGTGTTACTGAAGCTGAGCTGCACTGGCTACGGGGAGGGTGTTACTGTGCTCCTGTGGACTAACTGTCACCACGACAGCACCGACCCAGACCGTGGGGTTTGTGTGGATTTGCTCTTCAAAATACTAAATAGAATTTGGTAGACATTTGGACACTTATATCTGAAAATAATATTTGAGTTTACTTTTGGGACACTGTTCTTTACCATGCTGGGGGCATGTAATCTCCCATCAGGCTGTTCAGGTTTAAGAATTATGATATTTGGATTACAGTTTGAAAAGTAAAGGTCAATTCAAATTTATTTGCATCTTCTGCTTATCTTCTTTCTTCTTGGGTTAAATGCCTGTTAGAAGCAGGTGCCATTGTCCAGTTATTGACAGTTGTTACTAGGAGTAAAGAATGAGAGTTTTTGAGGATCATTGCTCACTGGGAGGCAATTTTCATTAGAGGTATACAGAGATTTAACTGTATAGAACCCTTTAATTTAAATTGGAGATGTGGTGATGATCTCCAGTTCACAAACTCATCCTGCTGGAATTCTTCAGTCAACATAACCAGGAATGACATCTACTGGTTTACTCAAACATTCTCCAGATTACATGAAAGAAGAGAGGGTGTCAGTGACAATTATTTGCTGTGTCATACAGGACTTTATAGCCCTCTATCATCACCCACCTCAGTTTCTTGTTTCCCTGTCAGAAGGATGCCCCTCTAATCATTCTACGGTCAGAAACATTGTCTTATCTCTGATCATTCTAGTCATCCTTTTTCCTGTTTTTTCCAGCTCTGCTGTACTTCCTTGAGGAAAGGGGACGAGAAGCATAAGTAGTGACTTGCTGATTTCTGTTTGTTTCATCCTTCCTTTTCTAAAAGTTTTTTTTAAATTAATTCATTTTGCGTTTTGACTCACGTAGAGTATTGAACTGGCAGTTTCCTACTGAGCTCAGTTGTAATCTTAAGATCTCATTTTCTTTAAATAACATGTTTTCAAAATACATTTCTAAGTTTCCTTAAAAAACTGTTTTGTTTTCAAGTTCTACTTTTTATACTCCTAAGTAGGATGGAACATGAAAAGCCAATGTATCATTTCCTGCAGGTAGATGTTACCTGTGGCACCTTTATAGATATCTTAGGAGTACTTCAGGAGGGAACATTTACAGGAATGTCTCAAAGCAAAATTTCTGATCTCTTGAATAACATACCACAAATGGGAATAAAGGCATAGAAGACTATTAGAGGAATGTGCAAAATTTGATCTGCTGTCATTCTCAAGTAAAACATCAGTGTTTGCTAAACCCTCCCCCCCCCCCAAAACCTACAGGCTTATTTTTCAGAACCATTACTCTCTGTATTTTTGTCATGTTAGAAATATGATCTTTTTTCTATTTAGAGTCTGCTATTTCATTGAACTTTTCTGACCATTCTTTTCTGAATGGTTACTGTTCTTTGCTCCCCTATTCTCATTCAACATAAGCATGGGTTTTGTAATTCCTGCATTTCCAAATACTAGTGTACATTCTCCTTTTTTTTTTTAATTTAGAGAAATTATGTAAAACATTTTAGCCTGCATACAATTTTATTTATAATGTAATCTGAATTTTAATTTGCCTTTAATTATCTGCTTTTCCGTTTATTGCCTTTTTTTTACTTATGTTATTTTGAATTTTTAAATGTTGCCTTAAGTCTTAGTAATCTGATGAATGGTGCCCCAGTCAGCAACATGTGCATGTGCTGTCCTATAGAAAGCAAACAAGGAAGTTCACATCACAGTGCTTTAGATAATAAATAGGAAGTGCTTGAAGATATAAGAGATTAGAAGTGCTAAATATTAATGTAAAAGCATGTTAAAGTAATAGTGTGGCTTTGGTACAGATTATAACCGTGGGCAAGAGCGAAAGCTTAACTCTTTCTCTGGAACTGTCCTTTCTGACTCCTGTAAGATCTGGGGTTTATTTGCTTTGATCTGTATATAGCTACCTGTAAAAAGTCCAGAGATTCTATTCTCTCTCCTAGACTTGTAATGGGAGCTCTGCAGGATCCCATCAAAGCCAGGGTGTTGAAAGAAGGAGAAGAAAAAACAAAAACCGTGTGGAGTTAAATAAACTCTTAGGAAATGCTGGAGGAAATAAATGCTGATGTCTGGCAACAAAGTCTCGGTGAACAGCTTTCTATAAATTATTTCCAAAAGGCAAGCTGAGCAGAATAAAAACTATTTGGTAGCAGACAGTGGTACAGACAACCTAGAGGTAATTGGCTACACTTTCTGTTAGGAGATGCAAATTGTGTTTTGCTATATAAAATGATTTAGCCAGTGATCCTGGTGGCTTGGCTTTGCTTTGTTAACAATAGAACTGGACCAGGGGGAGCTCAGCAAAAGAATAGAACAACGGAGAACAGCATTGCCCACAGCTTAAAATCTGTTTAAGGGATGTAGCATCCAAATAAAAACAATAGAAAAACTTCATATTGCTTACGTCCATTAGGGATAATTAGCAGCACTGGATAATAAAGTTTTGGAAGGCCTGTGTTAGCCAACAGCTAACAGTTGACAGATGGCAGTGCACATTGGGAATAGGACAGTAGCTGTTCCCCTTTCCATAAAGGCTGGAAGTCAGTAAAGTTGTGTATAGTAAGCAAGTGCATTAATTATTTGCTGCTTTCTCTTCTAAAATCTTGGGATTAGTTAATCTCTGAGGAGAAGAGCATTGACAAATGAAGATTGTCTGGACAGCAACAATTTTCTTGTTTAAAGCTCACCCCAATAAGGAAAAGCTTGGACAGCTGTGAATGTTAATCTTCGCTTTCCTACAGAGTGGACTTTCTAGCCTGATGTGTGCTGGAAGTCTGTGGGTAGCTATATGTAGCAGGCCCTGTGGCTTTTTACCTTCCCATGCACATACCAAAAGTATAATAAATCAAAGCAAGCTTTTGGCATGCTAAAACTTGTGTTAGTTTCACTTTATAATTTGCACATTGGTTCTAAAACCCAAGTCTCGCTACTTTCTGAATGTCGTTAAGAATATGAGCTTCAGATATCCCTCCAAAACAGAGTGTGCCAGCAGGCTGGTTAATTCAGCTTGTAAAAGTCAAAGCAGCCAGCACTTCACTGTAAAACAAATATTTCTGTCCAACAATAAGTCAGCAGCTCCTTGTGTCTGTCACTTAGTGAAGCAGTATACTAGTTGGTTGGTTAGGCACCATTGTACCATGTGTTTGTTCATTGCATCTGTTCATTTCATGGATGTGGTTTACAAAAAAAAGTGAAATAGGTTATTTATATGTCAAGAAAAATCTACTCGTAGCACAGATTTTGACAAGTTACAAGGCATGGCTACACTGCGTAACTCATTAGTTGTTCTTGGGAGCATAAAATTTCTTCTCTTTTGACACTTCTGTCCTTTTAAATTCTTTGGGCCAAAGTTAGTTAGGTCTGTATTAAGAGATGAAAGCATAAGGTATTTTTGTGGCTCTCAGGATATAGTAAAAAAATTGTGAATACACAGTAACTGCTATCAGTCACTGTTGTCCAGGATCATCTTGGTGACAGCAGTTTGCAGGAATGTGCCATGTGTTTCAGATATATTTAAATAAATGAAAAAGTTATGTAATGATGTGACTTTCAATGAAATTTTTCTTAGGCTAGATGCCTTCTTGATTTATTGCTGAATAACCTTTGCAATTATTTTCATTTAGAATATCATAACAAGGAAATATCTTAGTGTTTTAGAATTCTGCTGTGTTTTATTTCTCACTTATAAGTGTGGCATAGAATTTCACAATTGAATAATGCATTCTATAAAGATTTTTTTACCAGCTGCATGTGATGTTACATCTTCATTTCATTGGTCACACTACT
Organism: Merops nubicus; assembly: GCF_000691845.1. Lineage (NCBI taxonomy): Eukaryota > Metazoa > Chordata > Aves > Coraciiformes > Meropidae > Merops > Merops nubicus. The sequence goes on along the minus strand of NW_008619480.1, from coordinate 93,848 downwards.
GCTTTTGTTTGAAGGCTAAGGACGGTTAATCAATTTTGCTAACTCACTATTTAAATTAAAAAATTCAAAACAAAACAGGTGCACACATGTGGAAGAGCTCTAAATGTCTTTGGCATTTTTGTTACCCTTCTGTGGACCTCTGCTATTTCTGTTACCTTTCTTCCCCAGTGGTGTCAGAAAGCACTGGCCTAGATAGGTTGTCAGCTTCCCTAATGGCACAATATTTCCAGTGACACCTGCAGAAAACTGCATTACTTTCGTAGCGATATTTTTTCCATTGGAATTGTCCTCTAGAGACATAAGTTTAAGATTATTTTTCCTTCTGTTTGCCTCCAGAGGACACGATAAAACTGGTAAGCTTCCTGGTTACTTTGTCAAACAGGATGCTGTAAGTAGGGGTGAATGCCTTTAGTACCAAGGACATTTGAAAGTGGAAAGACAGTGTTTAGAGGGCAGGCCAGGGTGCCTCTGACATTGGCTGCCATCACAGCAGCAGCAGAGGCCTTTTGGGACCAGAATATCTCTCTAGCTAATGGAGTCCCCACAGGTGAGACCTGCATGTCCAGGAGTGTGCTTGGTGCATCAGGATACCTCTGGAAGAGGTTAGCTCTGGTGGGAAATGTCTGTTACGTGGTGGGAAATGGACCCGTTGCAGGACGCGGAGAGGGTGCTAGTACCACCACCACCAAAAGGGAATCTGGATGTGTCTGCTCAGCAGCACTGCAGAAGGCACACGCTTGGTGGCTGTAGTTTATAAATGACTTCCATAAAGGCAGGCACTGGTTATCATCATAGATAACCACAACGACGAAGACGCATTGCCACCAGTCAGCAACTCCAGATCAGGAAGGTCTGTACTTGGTACGTTGTGTTGAAGACTACAGTTGTGGTCGGCTTAACTTGGTTACAGTCTCATAACTCCTGTGAAGACAGAACGTAGAACTGGTGGTAGCTGCTCATATTACTCTGTGTTCCATCTAACAAGGGGTAGCTGATGATACAAGTGAAAAGACTCCCATCTTGAGAACACTGGGACATGTCCAACAAAGGTAAGGTGTGAAAGTTACCCAGCTTTCCTGAGGGCCTCTGGGAACTGTAGTCCTTGAAACAGGATATTGACATGGAAAGAGAAAGCAGGAACCGCAGGACCTCCCACAGGCTTGGCTGTGTGCTACAAATCTCTTCCCTTCTAAACAGCAGTTGCTTTTCTGTAATTCTGCAGCCTGTGTAATGTGAGGCTTCATTCAGTACACACGGAAGGCACAGGGTGCCAAGCCACTGAAAACAGTTCCTAGAGGCATCTGGACCCATGTTTACCATTTGAATAAGGTAGCACAAAGATCACTAGGTGGCCGAGGTCTGTGCAGCATGAATACAAAGAGGATAGCTACAGAGATGTCAGGAAAGGGTCCTGATGTGATATAGAAGCAGACAAAACAAAGCATGGTAAATAAACACTGCATCCATTGCCAAGGTCTTTGAGCTATTGTGAAATTTGCAACAATACCTCTTTTGGATAAAAAAGGCCCATTAAAACATCCAGAAAATGCAAATGCACTGCTTTTACACATCTTATCTTTGTTTTGGCTGGATATCTGATTTTAGATGCTGCTGCTGCTACCTTTGATAGTGAAAAAAGTAGCACTACTCCTGAGGGTGCTGACAGACCCCTTGAAAAGTCTTGGAAAACCTTGAGGACCTGCAAGTGAGCAACAGTCTTGGAATAAGAATGACTTGCTTTTTTCCCAATACATCAGAGTACCCAGCCATGTATTTAGTGTCTCCAGGTCATAGAATCATAGGACAGCCCAGGTTGGAAGGCATCAGGAAAGACCATCTGTTCCAAACTTCAGTCGTCAGGTCGTTGGGGAAAAAGTCCTTTGATGGGCCTGTGGCTGGGTCAGAAGTACAATCAATGTAGAAGCTGCCACACCTACCTCAAATTTCTCTTTGGTTCTCATTATTTTTGTGTCCTTTTATCTGTACCCTCAGTATGTATAGTCAACACAGTAACTGAAAATTATATGCGCTTACAGCTTGCTCATATTTCCAGATTTGGGAACTTTAGGTGGCAGCACAGAAGGCCAGTGACAAAGTTTTACTTTGGTTGCTGAGTCAGCCCTGAGGTCCCTTGGAGCAAAATTATATAGGTCTGCTAAATGAGATCTTAAAATGAGAATACAGTAACAACATTACAGCTTTCAGATCTTTCTGATTGAATGCCCTAACTCTGTATATCCAGAGGGCAAATTATATTGCTTTCACACTAGCAAGCTTTCAGGACTTATTCAAAAACCTACCTGAAACGGGGCCAGAATGACATCGTCTCTACCTCTTTGCAAAAGGAGGGAGAAGAATGCTGAAGTAATATAAAATCACTGTGAGAAGCAAAATTAGGGCTGGCAGGCCATGGTCGTGGGGGTTCATTATGCTTCCTTCTCCTCACCACAATAAGGATCCAGCCACTTGTCTGAAAGGTGAAGCTTGTCCTTTCAAGCAGCAGTCCCTGGGGGAGTTCCAAGCTTCCCAGCTGTGAGCGCTCACCCTGCTCCGCGATGCACCTCAGCATCTCAGGAGCAGAGGCTGAAGCACCTGCCCCTGTCTGAGTAATGGCAAAGGAAGGTCATGAAGCCTGCTGTGATTTCTAAGTGATGCCTTTTTGCTTCTTAAAGACTTCGTGGGGTGCCACTGGAAGACAGGAGCCTTACCAGCATCAGCAGAAAACAGTCGGTCAGCATTTCCTGTCTATTTAGATTCCAGCTTATATTTGAAAGTATCAGGAAGATTAATAACACACTATTTTGACATTTCTTAAAACTGGGATCCAAACATGCATTTTAACAACTGGTGCAGATTGACAGAATTTAAAAAGTGATATTACTAATTATCTGTATCTTCTACCAATCCATTTCTGTTCCACATTATATTCTATAGAGATAGATTTCATCCTACTCACTACCATATTAATGGAAAAAGTCTCATCTCAGGAAGTGATAGTCTAACATCTGAAATGTTTGTTTAAATGAATTACTGTGGCAGGCAGCACTTAGTAAATAACAGAAACACAGAACTTGAACAAGAAGTGTCACCATATTCCATGTCTCTGACACATCCACATAGTGTGTCCATGGCTTTATTTCTGTGTCTCAGCACTGACCAGCTGGTACCAATACCAGTCAGGCTTCTCCATCTCGTTGTAGGTCTTTGTTTTGGTAAAAAAGAGTTGAGCACAAAGAAGAGACAGCAGGGACCATACTTTCAGTCCTCCTAAACTACCAGAATAAAAGGGAAAGTTATCTCCAGAAATTACTTCTGTCATGTTCTGGAACGACTGGTATTTCCAGGAGAGTAGGTCATGTTTAAGGTTACACTATTAAAGTTTTATATATTAGACAGCAAGTAGAAGAGAACTGCTCTGTCACTGTAAATAAAACAAATATCCTGAAATATGAATAATACAGATAAAGAGGAATTTTTAAAGTAAGGTCCACTGTGTACCACACAGAAGCATCTGTTCTCTTAAATGACTGTGCTTCTTTTCAAATGTTCACCCATAACTATTACCTTTCATTACAGATTTGCTTTCTTTATAATATTCATTTTTTCCCCAGCATGTTTTGATAGCTCAACCTCTTAATTTAATGGACTCAAAAGCCTCCTTTCCTGAAGCAGACCTTTTGGTTACTGTTTACTGCAGTCTTTTTATGCTTCAGTTCACATTAGTTCTTTCTATCCTCCAAGCTCCACATGTTCTTCTTTCCTAGCTTCCTATATTTTATTCCATGGGAAATAAAGTACATTTTTTTTTGTATGATTGGTCCTGTTCGGAGTTCTTGGGCTATCTTAAAATAACTTTTAAGTTGTGTCAAATAGAAAGTTCATACAAAAATGTTCACCTTGGATGCATTTTGCTAGCACTTTTCCCTTCCTTTTTAAGTGGTTTAAATCCAGTAAATGTACTAGAGGTTTAAGGCTTAAAATATCTTAATATAGGCTAGAGATGTACGAGCTTAGAGAAAATCCTCTCCAGGTTTATGGGCATAGAAAGAAGTTAATTAAAACCAACAAAGGAAATGCAAATGCTAGGAAAAAAAAAAAAAACATATTATGAAAAAATACAAATTCAGAATCTGTAACTCTAAGACTCCTTGAATGATGTTGGGACAGATCCAAGTAAAAACTTTTGCCTTAGACTTCTCAGTGAGTATTTTGTGATTACAGAAATTATGTGCCATTCTGTCATATCACAAGCCCTCTTTCCCCTAAGAACCCTTTTAATTTTAGCCTTGCTCAGAAGGTTTTAATGCCTGTCCAGTATATGATGCTGTAAATAGCAGTTCATATCAGTTCAAGGCAGATGGGGCATAGGGCAGAAGTATTCTGGCAGACCTATTTTGTTGTTGCTTTATTCATCTGTAGTTATCTTTATTATGTGTATTTTACATCTTCTGCCTGTGCAGGCAGCTTCGTTTCACTCTTGATGCCTTCAGAAAAAGGGATACTCTGAATTCTGAGATTAAATGGGTGAGAATATTTGAAGCTCTATCTTATACATCCTCAGTGAGATATATCCAGTTTACTCTTTATTTGTGCTGTGTAATGTAAATGTAATTGGTAAAAGAACAAATCTGAAAGTTCTAGCAGTAAATGTAAATATTAAGTTTTAAAGTCACTTCAGTGAAGTTATTAGTGCTAATTAACCATACCTAGGTGAATAAGGGGTCATCTGAGGCCAGTCGGCATCCTGATTTGGAGCCTAAGCAATTTGCAGAGCCAAAGCCTTGGGTGTTCATCTGGGTAGAGTGAGTGCAAGGCTTGTGGAGCTCCTGCGTGCTGTGCCTTGTGTGTGGATCCCAGGTGCCGAAGCGCTGCCGACTCCCCGCACACAGCACGGAATCAACACGGGGATAAGGCGTCTGTCATGGTTTTAACTACAAATGTGTTGATGGCATAATGTAGTGCCTATGAACTTCTGTATGGTCATCTAGTAACTCCTAATCTTCATGATGAATCTTCTGGAGAAGTCTCACAGCTAATGAAGAGAATCACCATGCTAAAAATGTTTTTTATCTCTTCTTATTGTACGGTATGGTGGCATAATTAGGTTGAGATGAGAGTGCTTTAGGGACGAGAATGTAGTGTAATGTTCAGAAACCTCCTCCCAAAGTTTACAATACATTTCAAAGTAGTATTTCTTTTTTTTTAATTGCTTTCTAGGACTAGTGATAGCATAGAGAAACATAAAAAAAAATTTTCCTTACTTGAGTCCTTTCTTTTTTTCAGGATTGCTTCCTTTAATAATTCATGGTTTAAATCATGTCAGGCATTGCAGTGATCTGCTGAGCCACTGCTACCACTGAAGTAGATGTAATATGAAAATGCATATTATAATATACCCAACTGCAGAGATATGTAGATACTTGCTTCAGAATTTGTCCTCTTGGATGAAGTTATAGAAGTTGTCCTACAAAGAGGACAAATTTCAAAACCTTGGTAGTATGCTAGACAAGGAACAGTTAGGAGTTTTTGCATCATCCAAATAGGCCTTTTTTTGTCTTGCCAATATTTACGTGCTTACTGGGATTTTGTATAGAGTGGTGAGGGATATAGTTGCTCTGATCAAGATAAATACTAATAAAAGGCACTGTACCAATGTGGTATTTTGGTACTTTGAGATTGACTGGCTTGGAAATTAGACTGTTCTCTTTTCCCTCATTGTAGTTTTTTTCTAAATTATGTTTTAAACTAAGCACTCGTTTATCAATGTCAGTTGCCAATTTTTAATTTCCTGTTAATAGTGGAAGGTTATTGTTTTTGAATATTGAAGATTAGCTGTAATGAATACAAGCCTGTGCTTAACTTCATACCGAGTGACCAGTTTTACTGTCTTAGATATTTCTGTCTTGGAGACCCTTAAAAATTCAGGTTTTGCCTGTGTGGTTTCACATCTGGTATGTGAGTTTAGAATTGATTGAAACAGCATTAGAAGATGGAGGAGGAGGGAAAAATGATGTCCAGAGAGTATGTGAAAAGACAGAAGGCTTCTGCTTTAGGAAATACATAATTGAGAATGATTTGGTGTTTGGATAGAAAAAATGGGGTGTGTGCTTGTGCGCTAAAAAACTTGAAATCCTTGTACATACACCGTCTCAGAGAAGCACAGTGTAGGATGAAGAGGTACAAAGACACTTGGCATGCTGTTTCTAATCATACAAAAGAATGCAACCATTCTCATTGTCTTTTAGTGAAGAAGGCACTGAAGTCTTGCAATAAAATCCCAAGATTTTTTTGATTAAATGGAATATAGGTGTCCATGACATGGTTAATCTTTCTCTGCTTTTCCAATAAGATGATGATTTTGAGTATTTGAAACTATCTTTAAAAATATGCTCCCTGGAACACTAAAAATGCCAGTACCTCCCAGTGAGCCTGTGGATATCCCGTGTATACAAAAGATAAATTATTGTGAAGGGATGAAATCAGTTCTGATACAAAACATGAATCACTTGGCAGAAGGCAGCAGCTCTCAGTACAGTTGAATGAAAAGCCTTGAGAGGTGGTAGAGACTAAATCCTCAGCATTTCAGTAACACATGGCTGTAGTTTTGAATTCAGTATAATGGAAGATTGATATTTGAAATGGTTAGACTACTGAGCCCATCTTCATTTTTCCTGCAGCAGAGGAAAAACAGCTTTCAAAGCAGATACAAAATATGCCAGGATTTCCAGTGGTGATGTCGTGGTAGTTTATACACTTGATGACAGATCTTGAGAGAGAGCCCCTACCAAAATTGTTGGGAGGAGCAGATATTCAACAGTACTAATCCCTGAGCCTTTGTTTTTTCCTGTAAAATATAAAAAGCACATTTATAGTGGATGTTACCCTTATGTCAGAGTCATAGATTCCAGCCTGCATCTTAAAGCCTAATGGACCCACAACATCAGCCTGGCAAGCCAAGCTGTGTCTCAGATTTCTGTGCAGTATAAATGCATTTGTTGGGCTGATCTGAGACTGTTTCATGTTTTTAGATCATTATAGGCTTCTTCTGCACTTTCTCTGATTTCTTGCTGCAGCCACAGGATTTCTCAACCTTGCCAGTGCTTTGTTCCTGCTTCTCAAGTTGTCAGACTGACTACACAGGCAGTCAAAAAACCCCATGCACTCTTGATGAAGTTTTAAATTATTTATTGTTAACCTCTGACTGAAAATTAGCCTCCTTTTGACTGTGTGGAAGAGAATGAAAATTAATACTTTACTGATTGCTGAAGAAGGCTTGCAATACTAATGAGGATTTGCTGTTAGTCATGTACAGAATAACATGATGCACAGAATAATGTGATGCAATGTAGTCTTAATGTTACTTTTTTCCTTCCTGACTTCAGTGACATTTCCCTGGCTACCAGCCTCTTCTCCCCGTAGTTGCATATTCTCTGATCCTAACTTTGTCCTGCTTCACTGCTGCTATCAACCTGCTTCTCTCAGAATGCTCTACAGGAAAAATTTAATTAATTTAGGGTTCTTTTCCTGGCAGGCATGTAACTTGCATATCACTCTCCCTATTCCACACCTGACGAGGCTCTTGGGTGACCGAGCACTGGCATCTCTTTTGCGTCAGTGGGCCCAAAAAGGGACATGATCTCTCCTCACAAACATTACTTTGCTTTTCAGCCCAGCATACTGCTGGTAATGGTTTCTAGAGCACTGAATCTGAAAAGCTCATTTGTAATAGAAGGCCAACAGCTCTTTTTCAATTAACTAGAAGTTCTTCGTAAATGTCTACAGTGGTTTGCTGTATGCCTTCCTTTTCTGCATGAGGAAGACTCTGATTTGTAATGCTGTTTCAAACAGGAAAGATTGGCAGCCATTATGGACCCTTTAGGTGCAGTTTGATTATATAATTTAGGTAGGCTTAAATGGGGACATATGTCTTGGAAGTAGAGCAGTGCCAGCTTGACTCAGCACTCCACTGCTGCAGACTGTTACACTGAAACTGTTGAGTTTTTGAGGGATTTGATTTTTGTTAGTTTAGGTCTCTGAACTAGCTCAGCGTGGTTCTGGTGTTTGCCCGTGTTAGTGCAAAGGAGGCAGAAAGCCCTTGGTGTGAGCAGGGCAGTGACACTGCCTTCTTTTTTGACTCTTAGTTGGTCGGAAAACTGCACCAGAATGCTTAGACCCTGATCTGATACACAGTTAAACAGCATAAACATACTGTCATGGCAATGGAAATTCTTTGCCTGGAGAAGGTGGCAGTGTAGAAAAAGGTTTGCCCTGCAGTTTAAAGATCCACAGAATAAATTTGTGAGGGAAGTTTTGCTGTAGTAGTTCAGAAGGTATATACCTTCAAGTAAAGGATTTAAAATCTCGTGTTAAATCAAATAGAATTAGACAATATTATTTGTTAAAGTTGATGGTAGGAAGCGTGTACAAAATAATCAATGCTGGTTATATATGTGTTGCATTTCTTAATTAGCCAGTAGTAACACACCACAGGTATAAACTGGACATGCATGCCACAGAATGGTGAGGAAATTCAGGGAAGCGCCTTTTGCCTCAGAACTGCTGTGAGCAGGTTTTATTCCTCTGCAGTAGTCTGCAGCACGTGTGAAAATGAAATGACTGATTCGTACAAGGAATACATTATTGGTATTGTAAATAATTACGTAAGAATCTAATTTGCTTCAGGTATGCAAGTCATCCAATTTGTAATCCATTGTACAGAAACCAGTAAAATAACAGGCAGAAAATAGTGACCGTGAAGAATGCATAGCTGATCTCTTCAGCTGATCCGTGTTGTGGCTGTACCTGTGCTCTGTGGGCTTAGTGTGGAGGCTGAGCACTTGCATTTAATGCTGCTCTGTTCCCAAGGACAGACTCTGTGCCTGTTTGCTCTGGAATGTGACTGCTGCCTCCATCCTGTTTAGGGACTGTCAAGGTCTGTTTTGTTTCTAGGAAACAAAGAATTTAAAATACTACAGTGGTCTGAATACTCCAACATATGCCTAGGCTGTAGAGTTGTAGTTGTGGTTGTGGTTTGTTTGGTTGTTTTGTTGTTGTTTTTTTTTTTTTTTTTTTTTTTTAAGTTCAGTAATATATTTTACTTAAACAGTGGGAAGATATGATACATGACCTGAAAACTGAATGCTAGGAACTTTAACAAATCACATTAACTTCTGTCTGTTGGAATTTAACTTGGCCTGAACTGAGCCTTGATCTCACTCCAGCTTCTGCAGAGCTGAATTCTCTAGAGGCCTCCAGAAGCAGTAAGTCTTTGTGGGCAGCAGCTGCGGTGACAAGAATCTTTCTTCCAAGAGGTCACTGTGTCCCAAGTGAACTATTCTGTTGGGAGAAACGATGTCAGAAATTCCTGGGCTCATGATGCTTTTGCCTTGCAGGCTGCTATGTAATACATCTTCCAACACTTTAAAATGCCAAAGACCTGAAGTACAAATTAAGGTTGTTCCCAACATGCATCCTAGGTGCTGAGGTCCATAAGAACCGTTTTTCTTTTCATGAGTGAATTTCCTTTAAGAAGTTTCTATCTCTGATTTCCATAGTTGTGCCTTTGGATCTACACCCTGGCAGGGCCCCCAGCAAGATCAGTGTGCTCAGAAGCAGGGTTGTGTGTGTGGTAGCCTTCTACTTGGGATTAGCTGCAGTGCTCGAGATGGAGTTTGGGCTGGCTTTATTCCTTTACGCTGGCTGCCGGTGGGCAGGTGATGTTTAATCCTTCATAAAGCCTGTTGGTGCTAACTTAATCATTTTTTTTAACAGATCTAAACTGGCAGGGCAAATTTGTACCAAGTCAGCAGGGTGAGCTTATTCCATATCAGTACTTCTGCACAGCTGTGGCACTTGTGATGAAGTACGAGGAGCCCTAAAGCTGGGTTTGTGGTGTTATTGACCCATAGCCTGAGTTCAAAGACTGGACCAGAAACCTGTGTCATTTAATTTCCTTTGGCCAGTTTGGTTTTTTTTTTTTTTTTTCTTCAACCTTGAGCTATTCAAAGGAGTGCTTCCAGCAGACCTAGAGGATAACTATGAATGGCTGAGGGGCGGGGGGGAGGGGGATTTTTGTCCCAGGGCTGCTAATGCAGGACAAATTGTTATGTAAAGGCCTGAAGACTGAATAAAGACCACACTTGCCAGGAGCTTAGAATGGCAGAAGGAAGGAGGAGAGTAAGTTGAGAGGGAGACTGCTGCTGTTCTCCCCAAGATGTTCACCGTAGTATATAGCTAGTTTTATATTTTCTGTTTAATACAAATGAATATTTCAGCCTCTGTCAAGCTTTCTGTTAAAATAAATTATATAGGCTTCCTTATTCATTCCTTTATGGAATTCAAGGCATTCTGACATTGTCATAAGATAATATCTCACTTTAAAAGTCTGCTTTTGTTTGATACAGAAAGTGATTTTCTCAGACACAAGGTCAATGAAAGTCTTGAATAAGACACATGTGGGAGCATTAATATTTCTCAAAGGGGTGGCTTAAAAAGAGATATTTTCAATAAGTACAGTCAGAGGATTTAAAAAAGCACAGGGAAAGAAGAACATTAATTCAAAGTACATTCTGTGTTAAATAATTTTAAAGTTGTGTAATAAGTACAGAGGAAAAAATATGCATTAATCTCATCATGGGCGTGTATGTATCTTCATATTTCTAGGAGCTTGAAGGTGATCTTTAGCTGCAGCTCTGGGTCTGAGGTGCCCTTTAGGTGACAGACTGTCATCGGCTAGGTAGAATAGTTTTGTTTTGGTTTTTTTTTTTTTTTTTTTTTTCCTGTGCTGTCCAGAGTTTATTCTTGTGCAACAGGCTCCCTGTGAAGGGACTTGAGGTATAATTCCTTGGCAGCTTGAGGTATAAAGAGTAGAGTAACCTGAGGAAATCTCCAAGCAAAAGAATGGCAGAAACAAAATTCTTCTGAAGATTCTTGTGTGACTCATGGAATGGTTTGTGTCAGAAAGGGCCTTAAAGATCATCTAATTCCAACCATGCTCCCATGGGCAGGGGCACCTCCCATTAGACCAGGTTGCTCAAAGCACTGTCCGACCTGGCCTTGAACACCTCCAGTGATGGAGCATTCACAGCCTCTGTTCCTGAGTCTTACCCTCACAATGAAGAACTTCTTCCTCACCTGTAATCTAATTCTACCCTCTTCCATTTTGAAACTGTTCCCCTTCATTCTATGATTACAGTCCCTGATAAAATCCCTCTCCAGCTTTTCTGTAGGCCTCCTTCACATACAGGTAGGATGCAATAAGGGCTTCCCAGGGCCTTGCCTTCTCCAGCCTGAACAACCCCAACTCTCCCAGCCTGGCCTTGTAGGGGAGGTGCTTCAGCCCCTGTGGGAGAATGCTTGAGAACTGTGTAAACAGCACTTTATTCTGAATTAAAAAATAAAAACTTTAAAAAAAGAAAAAAAGAGAAAAAAAACCCCAAAAAAACCCAAAACAAACAACAAAAAAAACCCCCAACAACAACAACAACAAAAAAAACCCAAACAAACAAACAAACAAACAAACAAAAAACAAACAAAAAAACCCACACACCAACAAAAAACCAAACCAAACCAAACCAACAAAAAACCACTTGGGAATTAGTTTATTTTTCTATCTGTAATTTTTTTATCTTTTAAATAGTTTCCAGCTGAGGAAGGAGGGGCAACTATGAAACTGTAAAGTAGCCTGGATCTACAGAACATGGTGTTCTAACTAAAACCAAAACTGATATTATTGGAGAGTACAAATAAAAAGATGAAAATGTAGGTAATGTCTGATCTAAGACTGAGCAGGCGTTATTGTGATTTGTAATTGCTTGTGGAGGAGTACTTGGTAGCTTGCAATTGACGTCAACAGCGAAACTCCAGAGATTATGGAAAGAATCACAATTAACCTTTTTCAAAGTAATTTGAATTTGGAAGTCAAAGGAATTTATCTGGTCCAGTCTTAAGCTACAAGAAATTCAGAAGGTTTTTTTGCCTCCAGTTCCTTTTCCTACGAGTCTTTTTTTTTCCTGTAGTTGAAAGAACTATGCTTTTTTCCTTTTTTTTTTTTCTAAAATAAAAATGCATGCAGTTTTATGAGCCAAGAGAAAGCAAAATTATACTTGAAGAGTGTTACAAATGTATAGTGCATCAGATCAATTTGCTCACAAGTTTTTGCATTGGTGTGAACAAAATACAGCAATATTATCTCCAACCTACACAAATTATTCATAGATATGATGTATCTGTGGTAGGTAATGGGACACAACTTGAGGGCAAGCATTCAATTCATCTGTTTTGATATGCAGGCTGAGACAAGGTTGCATTCTCTGGTTTTGGACAGCAGGCACCTGGAAGCTGGTTGATGTTTCCTATGCTCCTTTCTCCTGATTTACCCTCCTAGGAAAAGTTACTGTACTTCTGCAGCCTTGGGAGCACCTGTAACCTTTAGATCCTGTGACTTCAAATCAGCTCGCCAATGTAAAACACCCATATTAATTTTATATAGAATAATATAAACAATTAGTGTATGTGACCTTTTAGAATCTTCAGTAAGATTATCCTCACCATGTTCTGCTGAAGTAAGGGAGTGCTGGTTTCACGTTTGAGCTGGAACAGACACAGAGATACCTGCAGTCCCAGGGTCACACGAAAGTCAGGGATGGAGCAGGACCTCTAACGTGTCTAAAAGTCTCAGGCAGAGGTCTTAACCAATAGAGCCTTCATGGTTTTATCTGTCAAGCCTCTAGCAGTTATCAAAATTAGATAATCATCTGTTGTTTAAAGTATTACAAATCAGAAAATACTGTTTTTTTTCCTATTCTAAATAATATTTGAGATTTTTTAGTCAAAGGATACTAAGAGATCACGCAGGTCTGTACTGTAACATAGAATTGGGCAGCATTTTTGCAGGTCATGACTTGTAGACAGTATAATTCTCTCTATCTGAGAACGGTAATGCTGAAGCCAGACTTGGTTAATGACATGATTATATCACCAGCTCTATTAACTTAAAAGAAATGTGATCTACTATTATTCTTGCTATGTCTGGTGTGTGTAATTATAAATATCAAATTGCAGCTCTCAGAAAAATTATTAAACCTAGAAGAGAATTGCAAAGAATTTATGTTGCTTTGTGGATTGGCTTTATGGCATATGGTAAAAAGCAAAGCCGTATTACAAAGGGCACAGGAATTTTTCTGAAAAGGCATCATAAGCTTGCAAGAGAGTGCTTCTTTGGCTGCAGTTTTCAAACTACAGAATTCTGGGGACTCCTATTCTCTCTGTCTCCCTGCCACATCCCTCACCTGCAAGACACAAGCCAAGCAAACGGAGAGTAGGGTCTGTTAGCTGCTGACATCCTTTGAATCAGAAATCAGGGTGCAGGCAGGCCAGATGAGGGATCCTCCTTTTTTTCTTCAAAGTGGCTGCAGGCATATTCAGAGGGAGAGTGAGAGATGAACTCAACTAGGTAGGGGAAATGAATGTGGGATAATATTATCCAGCATAAGATATAACCAGGAAGATTGTGTTATGCAGCAGTCAATCTCTGAGAGCTGCTTTCTAGGGGAATAATCAAATTCTCTAGCACTTTGACAAAGGTGGATGTGAGTGGAAGGAGAATTCCCATCTTGTGGTGCTCCCATCTTGTGGTGCTCCCCTCTATACCAGAGCCACAAATGACAAACCAGGTTAGCTTAGTTCTATTAATCAATGTGTATTGGTATCGAGTATCAAGTCATGTATAGGTCTGTGGTTTTATTGCTGTGCCTACTGAGTAGTTAGTTACATTGATTATTTTGCTACAGAATTATTATATAACCATTTGGTACTGGATTTAACCTTTTACAGTCATTTTAGGCAGCAGGGAATCAGACTATATGTTTTTACAAGTGCTCTTTTATGACAATAATGTAACTTACTGTTATTGTTTTCAGTATTACCCAGTATTCTTTTTGAAAGCTATTCTTCAGATACTCAACATTAATAACTAATAAGAAAGTAATTTAAGATAAAGGATCTTTTAGCAAAATCTCAGATTTGATATTTTAATTGTTGGTCCACATTCTCCATTTATCTAAGTCCACACGTTTCATATGGTTATTATTATATCATTAAAATGAGAAGGAAAACGATCACCTTTTGAAGAAGGATAATCTTTAGTTTGTAATTCTACTATACTTCACCATCTATAATTTTCCTTCTGTGATTTTTTTTCCCCTTCATTGCCAGTCTATCATTAGTATGATTTACTCTTTTGAAAGTAAATTTTTAGCTCAGCTTAAGCTACCAACAAAAGACACTCTTCCCAGGATTGATATGCTGAACAAATTTCAGCACATAATGTATTATTGCTGGAGTTCTGAGTTTGGCTTGGTTTTTTTTGTTTGTTTCACTGCAGGTCTGAAATTCTGGTTTTATTAGCAAAATGCAAATCTCTCTCATAAAACAGTAGCTTTATCTGTGTACTTTAATGTATTTAATAAATAGTCAAAGATTAAACAGATAGAGATGTTAACTCTTATTTTATGTGACAGTACTCCAACAATTAATGAATATATTCTGTTTTGTGAGAGCAGTCTTCTGCTCAAGCGTACCATCCCAACCTGTGCTTTCCTTAGTTAAGTTGAGGCTGCATTTCACTCTAGATGGAGCTGTATCACACATCAAACCAACCAAAAAAACTACTAAAGTTGCCATCTTCAGTTAAGGTATCTAACAAATAAAAATCAAAGGAGGAGTTGTCATCTTCCAGGGAGAATAGTGGCAAAGGCCTAGCCAAGAAATCGCATGTGAGGTGCCAGTGCTGAACATCGGTTTCTCAATGCCATGTCAAGGCTTTATTTTTGGGTCCAGAAGACCTAAACCACAACTGGTACAGCCTACATTCATAACCATCGGGGATGTGTATGCAGAGGAATCTATACTTCAGCTGTGGCCCTTCAAGGCCTTTCTTACTCAGTGAATGTGTTCATGTCTGTCCCTTTGCATAGGATCTGTAGCACCAGACATGGCAGATATCTGCCTTCTGGTGAAGCTTCTGGCTGTTCCCCCAGCCTGCATAGGAGCAACAGCACTCTTGTCGCAGGGACTGAAGCATGGCCTTGTGGTTCAGTCTGGGTAAGCTGGAGATACAGCACACTCACCCAGTTACAAGCAGAACACATGTCCTGTGGGTATGGACTCCCTTCTGCTGACTTCTGGGAGAAGAGTCAGAAGGCAGCTGCAACTGATGGCCACTCTGACCTGCTGCAGGTTCCTTGGTGAACCTAAGGAAGTGGTCCCACGAGGCTTCTCTCTTTAGGGTGTCTATTGGCATTGAGAATGCCCGGTAAGGAAATGCTATAGTGCAAATGCCACCAAGTCTGCCTTCCCTGCTAGGAAACAAAACGAAACGTGAAGCATCCTCTCACCAGAAAGAGCCTGTGTTGTTGGGAGAGGTGAAAGTCACTACAAATTATAGGCTGTCAAACCTTATGTTATTTTCAAACCACTGGTAGGTTTTCCTCTTTGGCTTTTGGATAACAGGAGAAGTTCAGATGCTGTAGGAGAAAGGACTGAGTTTTCCATTGCATCATTCCTTTCAGATTGGCCACTTACACAGGCACAAAGTAAGTGTCAAGCTAAACTTTTACTCTTCTAATTTCCTATTACATTTCTACTTCCCTTGCTGATGTGCAAGTACCCATCTGAATTAGTGACACTAGATCAATCAGAAACCAGAAAAGCTGGTTGTGCTTCTAAGCAGTGAGGAGTGAGGAAGAGGGAGTAAACTATGCATGGCCAGTTAGGTGTTCTTTGATGCTGACAGTGTTGACTGGTTCTCTCCTATTTATCATGAGAATGGCAATGATTTTCTGCTTGTGTGGCATAATTGAAGCATTTTTTTTTTTCTGATTCTCTCCCCTCTGAATCTTCAGGATTTAAAAAAAAAAACAGATTTAGAGGAAAAAAAACTTGAAACAAGAAATTGAAGCACTTGGATATTGAGGAGAATGAGAAGATATGATACAGAGGAGAGGCATTGAGGTGAGAAACTCAGCTAACATGCTGGGAAAATGTCATCTTCCTATGAGATATAAAATATGTAACAATGTTGAAGTCTTTTGTGGGTATAAATTAGAACCAGTGTTACAGGCTGAGAGGTTTGGTGACCTCGCTGTCATCCCTCCCACTTGATACATCTGTAGGTTTACCCATTTTTCAATCAGGCAAGATCTTTCCTTAACTTGACCCTCATTCTTCCATTTTATGCTTGTATTATGTGTTCATAAATGCCAGGTTCACATTAATTGATGTTTAATTTTATAAAAAACTTCTAGTTTGCATTCATTTTCCAAGTCTTGTAGCTTAAATATTTTAACTTTCAGATGCTGAAAATTCTTCAGGTAGAAGAGCTGAGCCTTTGTTTGCAGTTCTGTCACAATGGGCCATCTGTGTCTTTCTCTGCCATTTCCCTGTAGAAAGTAACATATTAAAATTCCTGTGTCTACACTGGCACAGAAGACAAATAAGATTTTAATTCCTGAGACTTGATGTTTTCTAAAAGTACCGAAGAGATGGGATAAAAGTGGAAAATAGAAGCAGTTTGAGGAGAAGCATGTTCTAAACATTTAAGCCTTACATTATTCAGAGTAGAAACATGGACTCTCATCCCCTCTTATACTAAAACCAGACAAAGGTCCCTGCTTGCTTAACAGCCCATGAGTCTTTTTTTCTTGATAAACAGTTGTGTAATAGCTATAAAAAAGAAAAATTCTCCTCAGTGTCACTGAAATCAGGAGCATTCACTGGTCCAAATGTCTCCAAGTTTCTTTCTCTGAATTTAGATATGCTCCTTTTTTTTGTTACAAGGAGGAGAGTACAACTGCAGAAAATGAGCTACCCCCATTTTCAAGTGGTCTTCCATTTCCAGATACCAGCCGTTTTCTTGTTACAGAAGTATGTTCTGTTATAGTGAATTTGCTGCTCGCAGGCTTGACTCTTGATTACCACGTTTAAAGACCCTTAAAAATGTGTGTGGATGCCAGGAGTGTCTAAACCAGTGGCTGAGAAGTTCTGTCCTAGATATTTTTTTTTGTGATGGGTGTTTATGTAATCTCTTTTAAAAATCATACAACAGTGGAAGTCCCACCATCCTTCTAGATTGAGAGATTCACTATTTGGGTTTAAGAAGGTTTTCCTTGCTCTTATTTAAGCATATTAGGACTTTTTCTTTGTCCTTAGTGTAGTCATCACAGAGGACTGCTGATTACCAGTGTTTTTGTAACATTCTAAGTATTCTAAGAGGGCCGCAGTCATCTCTAATCTTCTTTAGAAATCCTAATATTTTTGCCACCAGTTGTGCTTTCTAATCATCTTTTTCTTCTTTATGATCACTTTAGAATTTATCCAGTTGGTTTATAATTTTATGGCACTGTGGTGCTCTGAAATGGCTTCTTGAGGCCCTAGTAGAGCAAGTGAATAGGTACCCAGCCTTCCTGTTAGTGCATCACAGCCTGAGCATTGTCTTTATTGACATCGTGATGTTCCTGTGCGTTCATTTTGTTAGTGGTATAATGATTGTATCGTATTTTGAGACCCATAGTTAAGCCCTTAGTATATTTGGGCATTGTATTTTTTGCCCCCAAATGGATAATTCTCTTGAGAAGTTTGGTTTCTTGGCTGTTTTGTTTTAAATTGAATTTAATCTCCTTGATTTCAGACCAGCACCCTAATCTGTGATTTTGAATTCTGTTCTTGTAGTCCAGAGTGTTTACAGTCTGTCCCAGCTTGGAGCCATTTGTAGGTTTTATGAATATATTCTGTGTTCCGGCATCTAAGCTACTGGCAAGATTTAGAAGCAGTGCCACTGTGTAACGCTGTAGAACCCTGTTTGAAATGCCTTGCCTCTGCTAAGGTGGCTTAAGTAGCATTGTTTGCCTTGGAGCAGACTGCCCTGTGGAAAGCAGATGTAACTTTTTGTAGAAGCCCGAGTAATATTGACTTTGTCCCTAAATAAAGTTGGGCAAATGAATCCCCTTGACTGATGATGTAACCCCTCTTTTACCGCTTTTTCCTAATGCAGCTGGAGCGTAAATCTCTCCTCTTGGCATTTGAGGTTTTTATTATTATATTAATGCTGTTTTAAGAGGTCAACACATGCTGTAGTGGTGAGGGTGGATTGCAATGAAAACGTGTGAGTGACCAGCCAACATTGCTGTCAGAGCTGGGAGCAGTGCTAAGCACCAAGTAGTCCATGCTCGTAGTAGGACCCAGCAGCTCAAACTTGCAGTATGTTTGGTTTGGCTGTTTTTTTGGTTTTATTTATGGTGCTTGCTGTGTGCTCTTCATGGATCACATATGTAGGGGTGTGTGTTTTCTTTTTAAAATGTATCATACTCTATCTAAGCTGTTACCAATGTGGAAGACAATGACACTGCATTAATTAATGCCAGCCCAAGTTCACTGTCAAAATTTTCACCTTAATTCACAGAATGGATTTTGGATTTTTCCCCCACTGGATCAAACCTTGAACTATTGATTTATACACAGAGTAAGTTATGCCACCAATATTTTTTGTTGTTTGGCTTTATCTCTGCCATCTTAATTTCACTTTTGCTCAGTCAGGTGTGACACAGCGATCCGCAGGCACCAAAATGACTTGGATGGCACACATTCAGCACTGCTGCTTGCATGCATCATTTGTGGGCACATGGGTCCTGTGTGGCACGCTGAGAAAGTCTGAGGCACTTAGGAAAATGTATTTGTTACAAAGGCAGAAAATTGAATTCTCCTGAAGTGACATACAATGAAATGACCCAATAGAAAGTCTTTGTGGAAAAGATAATTACTGAGAATATTAGACTAGTTTTTTCACACAGCTGTATGTTAATGAGATTGCTGAAGTATTTTAGAACTTTATATATATATATTTACCTATATTTCTTTAGTCCTAATACATTATACTACTATTTCCTTCAGCTCTCCATACAGAGGGGGATTTGTCTTTAATTAAAATACTGCAATATTTTGAAAACACTTCCAAGTAAACACCAATCACTTTGGTTTAGTTCCATTTGTAGTGAGCAGTTGTGAAATAATTACGTATTTTGTATGGTTTCCCCAGTTCTAACAGAAATTTGCTTTTCTCCTGTCTCCTTTTCTATACAAGGATGTAGCTAAGAGTATTCAAATAATGCTATTCACTAGAATGAATAGGATTAGCAATGGGATGAGAATCTAATTGTAAGAAATATGCTAATGTTTAATTTATTTTTACTGAGCCACTGTGAAGGTATAAAAGGCAATTTAAATGCATTAGTAATAATAATGAAGAATTTATGTTATAGATGTGTCCAGAAGTAGTCCTTGGCAGTGGAGGTGAATTGTGCGTGGAGCTGTATGAGTTCTAACACTGCTTTTTTGTAGGCTTTGGTGCCAAGTAAACCTAAGTAAGCCTCAATTTTCCAAAATAACTCCATTGCTAGTTTAGACACCTCTTTGTGAGGGTGATATCTCTAAACTGCTATCAACCACTCTAACTTAGTGGTTACATGGTCAGACCTTGAAGGTAGAGGTGAAGGAGCCAGGGAGTCAGGAGAGAGAAAGCTCCTGAGTTCTGGGCTTGGGATCGCAGGCTGAGGAGCCAAAGTGACATCTTAAGAGACCAGAAGACACAGGCTAGGAAGCTGGGGCCCGAGCTGGAGTGCACAGTGGGAAGAAAGATTGAGTTGTGATGCTGGGGTCCCCTGTTTGGGAAGGGAAGGATGAAAGCATGAGCTGCTGCTGCTTCTGCAGCCTCCATCATTGGTAAAATTTGTCAGTGGCACTGTGGGAGATGGCAGTGCAAGCTTTGTGCTCTGTCATAAGGTATTTTTACTGTCAGTCACTACCATACAGAATCAATAGAATTTTCTATTTACTAGAAAAGTAATAATAGTTGAACTTAGTCTGATTAAGATGAAAAGAATTACTTGGCTCATAAATTCTCAAAATTATTTCCTCCATACTAATTTTTTCTGTTTTCTGTTTTAATCTCTGTGTAGTCCTACACTATTAATTCAGATGACACCTTAAACACTTGCTTGTAAATACAGAAATAAATTACCAGTATGAATTTGTTTTATTGGTTAATTCATTCACAAGTGCCTCCTGAAGTGACTTGCTAAAGGAGATAGAAATTGAAGATTTATCCAAGTAAAAAGAACAGCTAGAGAATTCCAGATGCTGTCAGCCTGGTACCTTTGTATTTTAGGTCAGAAGTATTTTCTGATGTATATGAGTTGATACAGCCCAGGTGTTCTTTTTGGTGGCTTTGGGAGAAGCTGTTAACATCTCTCCCCATCTTGCTCAGTATGTACACACACATCTGGTTGTGAATTAGTTCGCATTGTTCCTAAAACCTTCTGTCCTCCTCTTGTCTGGAAGCTGCCTTTCTTTTCGATGGAGTTCTCTAATCTCTGCTGATTAATTCCTTTCACAAAAACCATTCTGTTGTAAGTTCCCATCTTACATCTTGACTGCTGGTAGAGAAAGTCACTCTGCATGTGGATGGACATTGTAAAATAGTTCAGGAACTCAATATTGCCCTTTGGTCCTCTGGGTTTTCAGCAGCATCTGGGAGAAATGTTGACAACACCTCTTGTCCACATCAGTAGATCTAAGAGAAAGATTAGAGGAGTTGGAAGACTCACCAAAGCAAGTGTATAGGTGATAGACACCAAAGGCCAGACCTTTAGATTACTTCAACCATTAGATAAGTTTAAAAGTACTGTTCACTTGTACACTCATGATCTTCCTGTGCTGCTTGATGTCTTTTTTCTTCCCCCATTGATTTCTTTGAGAGCAGAAGGCTGTGCCACTGCAATCCTACTGGAAGGACTCTATTCAGAGTTTCTCAGTTTACCATACTGTAGCAAGATACCCTGTCAGAGTTGGCATTTGTTATTTTTGTGTTCTTGGGATATTTGTGTGCCTGTTGGTGTGACCAGCATTGTGCCTTTGTTTTGTATTTTACTCTCTAACTCTTGTAATGTCAGTGCTGGAAAAAAAATCTAGTTTGTTTGTTAGAAGTGAAGTTTTAATATATCTCTAGCTAGAAATGCCTCGTTAGTTCTGTGAGCTAGGATTACAAGGTGGTGAGTCTTGTGCAGAAGAAACTAGACAAGTATATTATTGCTGTGATTCTGACCACTTATTTGCAAGACATTTCAAGAGAAAAATGGCATAAGCATTCGTACTGTGATTAGTGACTAAATGCAGGAAAGGAAGACGGCAGAAACAAACATAGGTGTTCAGCACAATTTAAGTCCTATTTCGCTTGCCAAATTACTGTGTCTCGTGAAATTCACCCTTCTTTCCACCTCCTGGCTCTGTCGCCCATATTTGTTGACAGATGATGGGTTAGCAGACTGTTAACATTTTTCATGTTTGTGTTAGTGGGCCTGAGACCTGTCTGAAAATTTTTTTTTTTGCTTGATAGTCAGAATCTCTTGGGAGTTTTGTGGGATTTTTAGTGCTTTCAGAACTGCTTCTTTCTGCTTTTGCTGGTTGTTGAGCCTGCCCTGCCTCTCAATTGCCTGACACAAGAGAGGCAGCTCAGGATTTCAATACTGCCTGTCAGCAAGAGGTCTGGAGAGTAGTGTGTCTGGAGCACCAAGAAACGTTGATTCTTCAAATGCCTTTTCATTAAAAATTCTTCAAATGGAGTCTCTGACCCTTAGGGACAGAACCATTCCAGGGAGAGAAAGGGTCCGCTGCCAGCACAGTAATCTCACAGGTATGGAAACCTTCTGAAGGACCAGTCAGTTATGGCATTTATGAAATCCAGGATATGTAACTGGCAGTGATAACTGTAGGCAGAACATACACTAGAAAGAGTGGTCTCAGTGTAAGCCACTTTCTGCAGTGCTTTCATATCTCTGAAGTAATGCTGAGACAGAAACATAACAGAAAAATATGCATTTTTTTAAAATATGTGTAGAACTGAAATGTACACAAGATTATCTAGTTAATTAGTATTCTTTTCAGATTACTGAGGTGGCTGGAGTTCAGCTTTTGAAGTACCCTCTACATGTCATGCTATCCTCAGGTGGCTAAAAGCTGCTGAAGATGTTCTTATATGTTTTGTGACTTTATGTAGCTCTTGATGGCTTAACCATGGTTTGAGTTGTGTTACCGAGATGCTCAATTTCAGGCTCCATATTTTTATTTTAAAATATGTGAAATTTAATTGATAAGGGACTGTAAAGTGTTTTGTGTTGTTGAACAAATTGAAACCAAATTAATTCAATTATAACTTCTTGGCGGGGTGGGGAACAAAGAAAAGTGGCAGAGTTATGTGCTTTGAAATATAAGCAAAGTCCTTCTGGTTGTTTATAAAGAGAGGATAAGTTTAGGTTTGTAATGGTTAACATCAGACATTTGCATGATAAAACATTTCAAAGCCAACCTTCACCCAGAACAAAATAATTCAGTTTGAAGGGAAAATACGTATATTTTAAAGTTCTGCCCTACAGTCATGTAAGTGGAGGGCTGTCACACGTTTTTTTCAGTATGTTTTGCAGCTGTGACTCCCTTTATGGCTCATGTGACTTGCATGCATAAATTCCTGTGAGCTGCAGTTGGATGAGAGGCAGTCGGATATAAAGGCTGCTCTAAAGCTTCACAGGGGCTGTGAATGACCACTGACAGTCGACTTCAATAAATGTTGTTTATAAAACAAGAAACAGAGAACAACGTTGGGTTTTTTTTTGTTGATGCTATTGTTTTATGAACATTTACATAAGACATGTTTCTAGAAGTTGTTCCTCCTGTGCTGTGAGAGCCATGCACCAAGCAGGCAAGTCCTTTTGGTTGATGTTTCACACCAATTCATCACCAGAGTGATGACACTCTGCTAATATAATACACAGACTCCAACACCAGCAGAGTGCTAGGGAGTAGAGGAGCCACATTTTTGATTTAGTAACTCTATATATCATCTCAGTGTCGCTAGGTGGTGCTTACTAGCATGACCTCTGGTAGGGAAGGACAGAAGGAAACTTCAACACAAAGATGAGGTTAAAAGGAGATTAAAATAAGATGAAGTCTTCTATGGATCTCCTGCTTCTGTGAGTTATTCCTTGATACTGTGCTTTAACAGGTTATATTGTTCTTAAACAGATCCTACTGTTCTTGGGTGTGGCTTACACATCTGCTTTAGGGTAGGAAATAAGGTAATAACAAGTATGTTTTATTGTTACTGTTGAAGCAGGCGGAGAACGACTTTTGCATGCCAATAGAGCATGTTCAGTGACTAAACCAAAGTCTCAATTCATCCTTTAGGCTGCCTCTCTAGGGAGCCTCTGTGGTCCCTCCTAGCAGAGGGTAATACATCAATAACATGACATTCTAAAAGTTAAACAAAGCAACAGAAAAGAAACCTGAAGTCATGAGGCATCAATGTTAGTATCTACAGAGCTTGTTTTGTGCCCTCTCTGTGTTGCTGCCCCTGGTCCTTTTTCAAAGTGCTCTACATTCTCCCCGTTCCCCAGCTCCTGTTTGCAGGAGTTTGCAACCTGAGTTTGCACTCCCAGGAGTGCGTGAATGTCATCTTCATTCCAGCCTGGGAGGCACGGAGTGGGCAGCACCCCATATTCATCTGTCCACTTTGGCAGCCAAAGATTTCATTCCTCTCCCCAGCAAATCACTTTAGCAATGCCTGGTGATGGGACAGGAGATAGCTGTGTAATTCCTGAAGGGGCAGCGGGGCAGCAGCAGGGTTTGTGTCAGGGTAAAGAGGAGGAGGATCCCTTTATTTGAGATGTCTGAAGTGGGAAAGTGACACCCCTTCTGCCACTTCATGCCGCAGCCACCAGCACGGAACCATCTTCATCTCTTTTGTAGAGCAGTGAGGGGAATGCAAGCCCACCGAAATACAGAGAAGTCATTATGACCCCTTCCTAAAAGCGTTTGCCGTTGTGATACACAGTGGTTTCAACAGCCTTTTGTGTGCAGTTGTGTGCATTTATCATAAAGAATGTAACATGATTTCACTCAAGTAGCATGTGCAGGTACAGGAGCTCTGTCTCATTCCTGCAATTCATTTGTTTTCCAAATAAGAATCATGCCTTGTGCAGCAAAGCTGTGCCATGACAGCTTTTTCCCCCCATCACTTCGCTCTTACCTCACCCACATAACGAAGCAGGATTTGGGTCAAGTGTTTATGAAGTCAGTTATCCATATGGATTGCATGTCTGTGGGAACATGAATGTTTAATCAGACATTTGTTAGCAAGCTAAAGAGGCGACGTTATGTCAAGCACTGTACTGTCAGAAAATTCCTTGACAACTATCACTATGGTAACAGCCAACAAATACCTGCTTATTTTGTGTTAGCATCTGAGCTGAAGGAAAATCTCCAAGTGATAGGTTTTGAACATCTAGTGGATTGGCTGGAAGGGCAGGGAACCGAAGAGGGAAATTTGCCATTTTCTGTTTGCCTGCTTGCCTGATAAGTTTAATCTGGAACCGTTTCTATCAATCAACAAGGAACAGAAAAGGAAAGCACGTCATCTAACCAGCCACTGAATTTTAATTGCAAATGCAGGGTGAAAATATTCAGTATTTTTTAAAAGTTGTCTCAAATATGTTCATTAAAAGCTTAATGAAGCATATATATATTTCAAATAGCAAAATGTCATGAGCGAAGTGCTTCATCTGAAGAACATGTTGTTTCCAATATTCATTTGACTGCCTCTGCTGCTAAAGAGGCTAATGGCCTGGCTAGCCTGTTAGTAACTGTTTGGCAAACCAAAACAGTAAGTCTGTTTCTGCTGGGCTCCTCAAAAAGCCCCTCGTATTATAGAGTGCCACTGTATATCTCTGCAGCCAGGCTGCTGTCTCTCCCACACGCGCTGTGGCTTGTGAAGCTCAGGCTGATGCATGTCTATCCCAAACAGATTCAGACAGTGTTGAACAGTTGATAATCCATTTAGAAAGGCAGAAGATGAAATAAAACAGAAGTGGGTTTGTGCCAGCAATTTACATAGCCTGTTTCAAATGCTCCCTTCTCAGCTTCTTGTTAAGGTCATGTGCAGTGAGAAGCTACCTCACTACCTAGCCTGCCAGGATGCTTACAGGTTGTGTGCACTTCTATAAGCTTGTTGCTTTTAAATGCTTAAGAGGCAACTATGGTCCTCGCTTGATATTCCACTGCTGCAGAAGGACTTGTAGAAGTAAATACATGAAGGAGCTGGAATGTCTGTGCTGTAAGGGGATCAGTGTCTGGGGGAGAGGTACATGAAGAGTGTGACTCAATAACACTTTTTCAATACAAGCAAATTGAAAAACATCAATAGTTCGTCTGATGAGGCAAACTGACCTTTTCAGGAATTTAAAGTAAAACGTCCACAGTTGAGTAATACTAAACTGGTAAGTGACACACCCTTGAAATGACTGCTTACTCTTTAAATTGCCCACTGAAAAAATAAATTTTCTGGAAAATAAATTTAAAAGACCTTTAATTAGGTCTCTTTATTTTAAACATAAAATAACAGTGTTCAGTCACAGATGCATAAACAAATACCTATTCTGTTTCTATGGGAGTAAACTGGCATTTTTTTCACTGATTTGGCCTGAAATTGCCACATTTCTCAAAACTAAGGTTTTTCAAAGGTAAGTTCAAAATGAACTGTTGGTATATAGCCTTTTGAAAAATCAGCCTGATTACTCCATTGCCTAAATTTTAACACCCATATTGAACACCTCTGCTGTATTACTCTAACCATTAAAGACAATCATTCCCAAAGGGCAGTCCTTTAGACTGTACAAAGAAATTCAAACCTGATCCCCAGGAGAAACCAATTTTTTGTTATTTTCATTAAAAACTTGATGACGATTGCAAGTGGTTCATGAAAAGTGGTCATGAAAAACAGTTCACAGTGTTCTTTCAAAAATTTGGAAACTACTGAACTATGGCAAGTGTATCAAGTTCTTACCTCCTTTTGATATGGCAATAAGAATTATGGCGCAAGCTTCCTGCATGCCTGTTTGTGAAAAGAGTAATTCTGGAATTTTTATTTGCACATTTGTACAAACTTATTGTGTATATTGAAGAAAGGTAGACTAGAATGCCATTTTTGGAAGACTGATGTTCATTTCGTGCTTTTCAAGTGAACGAGGCTCATACCTTTGTATTATGTGTTGGCATTTCTCTTTCCATGTCCTTACACAGAAAACAAGTTTCTTCCTTTGTTTAGATTCAGTCTATCACACTGGTTTGATCTTGAAAGGAAAGTTCTCAGGTATTTTTTAAATCACTCCTTCTCTCTCTGTCTTGAGAGATTTGGGAACTCTTAAATTGACTTGGGATATGGATGTCAGAAGGCTGCCTCACTCATTCCCATGTTGATGGAGTGGACCAGCTAGTGTGTGGCTACTGTACGTGTCATTCTGAGTTCAAGGTTAATGGAACAAGGAACCTTCTCAGCCATTATAAGGAACTCACTGTAAAGGGTGTGATTTTTAAGAGCGTAGCTGTGGGTTGGCCATCCTTGCACCCAGAAAGTGTATTTTAGGAGAGAAACAGAGTCCAATCAAATCTGATAGAAGGTGTAATATATCCAATGACATTAGGAAGCTGACCCCTTGCAGAAGGCAGGGAAGTTTGGTGTTCTTGCCACACGGAAGAGTGATGATGGCCAGGTGCGATAAAACTTGATGCTGTAACATAGCCTCACAAGAACCTTTGTATGCAGAGGAGACATAGGGAAAAGAGTATAACTGTAAATATAGAATTTGTGGACCTATATTTTTCTTGTAAACGTGTGAGATTTAGATTGAAAATACATTTGACTGTTGGCCTGGAAACATGAGACTTGTCTGTTCTACTGCACACAACTGAGATTTAAGTGCAAGTCAGTCATCTCTTACACTCTGCTGCTGTTGGCTGTGATGTGGAAAGTAAGTTAATCAAATAACTTTAATTACTACTTAGTTATTATATTTTTGAGCCCTTGCCATTTATAATGAAAATTTTCACAGTTTCCCAGTGTGGTAGAACTATTGTATAAGTTATTAGTTCTGCTTTTGTTATAACAAAAGTTACACATCGTCACAGTAGTGTTGAAGTGGATGTGGAACATGGTTTTTTACATGCTGTGTTTGTCATACTTTGTAATTCCAAATTATTCACAGCAATACCTAGTATAGAGTTTGCATTTTCATCAAGCTCTCATTATTGCCAGGGTGTTGCTGTTGATGGGTCTGTTTTACATCTTGCTGCACAGTTAATAGTGATGATTGGAGAACATTTGCAGCCTTTTGTGTTCCATCATATTGTTAATCGATTCTATTCAGATGGCTGACCGCTCTGTCACAGGAAAATGATGGCATTCTCTAAACCCTATTTTAAGTTAAATAGGATTGATTAGAGACAAGGCAAAATGTAAATGGCTTTTAGTATTTTTTTAAAAATCTATAGTACAGTGTCTGATTGACTGGAATAGGAACAAAACGTATGGCTGTGACATGAACTCACTGTTAACTATTTATATTAATTATTGCATTAATTATTGACCAGAGCTTTCTCAATTTGTTTTGGTGCATCTTCTGTGTTTTATAAAACCATTCTCCTACATCTGTGTCTCACTCATCAATAAATGAGTTTTGTCTCTGGGAAACCTAAGAAGGAAGGTTATAGATTACTGCTTATTTAAAAAGCAGAGCAGGAAGTTCTGATTGTGTCCTGTCACTCCCCTATGGAATTAACCTGGACTTTTACTGGCATGCAGCCTTTAACCTTGGGCCCTTACTTAAACTGGCACTTCTGAAACTTAGTTATCTAGGCTGTGAAATGACTCCATCTGCAAAAAAAAAAATGGCAGAATAAAACCACCTGGTTGTCAAAAGGCCTTAATTTGCCCAAATGCTTCTAGAAGAACAGGCAATCCAGCACTTGATTAGGAAGGGATTGTGGGCTTGTTCAAGGTAGGAGCGGCAGAAGGAAAGGTGGGATTTGTCTCTTGTCGTGGTGGGGACAGTCCTGGGAGCATGCATGCTTCTGTGGGATGGCCAATAGCTTGGTTGTGGAGACTGAATTTTCTATTCATTTTTTCATCTCCCTAGTTCAGTTGATTCTATTAAGTCTCTCATTTTCCTTTATACCCTTACAGACAGTTTCATTTACTCTTGTATTTCCCATCAGTTCTGTTAGGTGTTTATTCTTCTCTGAACTTTCCTTAGAGGCCTTGGGCCTCCTCCTCCTCGAGGGTAGCTGTTGGTTGCAGGGATTGATCCAGAGCAATTTACACCCTTCCACATAAAAATATCCAGCTGGTGATGTTTATTTTACTCTCAGTTTTGTATCACTTCACAAGAAGCTACTCAAATGAGTTCTTTTGATCAACTGCTGCTGTTACATTCTGTCCTGAGATATGTATTGTACAGCTTCAGCTAAGAGTCAGTAAAAACCACCTATGTGTATCAGATACTGAGAACAGACCCTCAGTTGTGTCTTACTGACATTAGTTCACTGATACACTTTTTGTAGCGTTTAACCAGGGTGGAACATGATGCCACTGCATGATACACTGCGGGGTGCTGCGCTGACTTTGTGGGTCTCACTGCTACAGATGCCAAATGTATTGGCAGTTGAGAACAAAAGTTTCTCCGTCACAGTAAGTAGGTAAATGCCATTTTGTTTGCATCTTCTTTAGATGCTTAAAGGACCGTGGAAAAGATTTAAATTGTCAGAAGAGTGGTTTGAGTTTTTAAATCTGCTTTTATTTTATTTTTTCCAGTAGTGTCATACATAGTGACACTTGGAAATGACCTGACTCTGAAATACTGGGAAAGCTGCTTATTTTGATAGTTTTCCAATAACAAGGATGATTATTAGGT
This sequence comes from Merops nubicus, assembly GCF_000691845.1. Classification (NCBI taxonomy): domain Eukaryota; kingdom Metazoa; phylum Chordata; class Aves; order Coraciiformes; family Meropidae; genus Merops; species Merops nubicus. Next base: position 65,004 of record NW_008619480.1, on the reverse strand, counting down.
GTCACATTGTAATCAGCATTTCCAAACTGGAAGCTGAGTTTCCCTTGCTCTCATTCTTCATCTCATGTAGCATACATTGTGACACACAGGCTAATTCTTTCAACTTTACACCCTTTCCCAGGAGTTTCATGACGTGACCATACCTCTAGCCAAAATGTTCAATAGTCTGAAGGGGATGGATATGTTTGCAGGCCTCCTTTGCACAGTGTTCAACATGCAGCAAAGCAGGAAATTGCTGCATTACTGACTGCACTGTCCAGAGGCAGGCTTTCCCCAGGTAGCATTTTGCCTGTTGAGCAACTATTGGATTGTGCTGTTACCCTTCTACATCAGGAATTAAGTACTGGCTTGATCTGCACAGTTACTCATCATGGCACTTATCTAAGTGGGTTTTCTAACTGTTTAAGTTAAGATTAAATTCCAAGTCTTCTCTATAGGTAACACCTTTTGGAAAAGGAAGCCGCGATTGTCCCAAGGAGTGATCCTTGGAGGAATAAGGTCAGAAACTGGTTAGTGTAAGCGAAGCTGTCACCGTGTCTGTATGTGAGGTATTGTGGTATGGCGGATGACATATAATAAACCTTAAAACATGTTTTTGGTTATTGGACCAAACCCAGGTTTCTATTAGCAGGCTGTACCTCTGGTTCTACAGTGGAAAAACTGTCTAGGATGAGTTGCTGCACAGGCACCCCCCAAGGTGGAGCAGAGGATGGGAAGTGTGTTTTGTGAGCTGACCCGTGTAGCGATCCTGAGGACTCTGAACAAAAGGTCAACATAATTGTGTCCAAGGACATGTAAGAGCAGTATTCCTGTGTATTTTTTATAGAGATTGCATGTGGATTTATCCTGCTAGTGGTGATTGCAAATGCCAACAATGAAAACTCAAGATTCTGGATCAGATTATTTTATTTGCTAATAAGAGTTAAAATGCTTAGACAGGTTGAGACCGTTCTATCAGCATACAGGGATGGATCCCTAGGGCACAAGGAGATTAAAGGTTCCCTTTCAGGCCTAAGAGTCAGAATACTAATGCAAGACAATGAAAACATGTTTAGCTCTCAGAAGGATTACGGAGATTTTAATCCATAGAGGATTTTTAATTACTATAATAATGTTTTTTTTTCTAGCAATAGTTCATAATTCTTTGCTAAGCAAAAAGGGAAAGTGTATTTTATGCAAAGAAATTCAAATGATTTCATTTTAAGTTACTTATAATTAACCTATAACTGATTGCATAGTTGATAAAAGGCCTGTTGCATTGGAGAGATAGTATTTCTTAGTGACTGTAGCAAAGGAAATCTGTGTGGCTTTCTAAAGTCACTGGTATTTTTTTTTTTTACTGCAGCAAATCTAACTAGACAGTGAATGAGGATAAATTCTGAATTAAGCAAGTTAGGGTAGTGCGTTGACTGCATTCTTTATACTACTGTTCTACTGCCACGTTAATACTATTTAAAGGTAGAGCTTATAACTGACTTGAAATTGTAGTGATCTGCTCACACATTCTGCAGTTCTTGTTGATTCAAGCAAAAATAAATGCCAGGCTGTTGAGTATGAGTCATCTTCCAAGGTTCATGTGGGGTTTGTGTCTGTTGTTTGATACTTTTTTTATCAAGTGTCTGTAAGTGTCTGTACCCATTGACTGTAAAATTAATCCAGAAGACTGATTCATATATAAACCCCCATACTGAGCTAATCTAAAATTAAACAAGATGAAGCCCACCAGAGGTTCTTTATTTTGCTCCTTCCCTGGGTAGACTCTGCCTTTTATGGCTTACAGGCAGTTCACCTCTTATGTATCTTGTATTAGACTGTAGATCTTCCTATATATATTTTTGATGCTGCTTATTATCAGATGAAATCCTTTGTTCTGGGGAAGAGAACTAAAGGAATAGAAATATTATAACATTATGAATTTTTAACCTGGATAAGTAGTGAGATGTAAGATGAGAGGTATTTCATGTTTCTGAAGATAAGCCAACCTCTAATTATTTGAGCTTAAGAAGAAACATCTTTAGGAAAGAGGTCATTTAAAACCTGCATGATTTCCTGTGTCTCTTGATACTAGCTGCATTTGGAGACAGGATAGGTGAACTGTACTGAAAATTTCCATGTAACTTGTTTTTTACCTTTTTTTAACTGTCTGGAATATTATTTAAATTCAAGATTTAATCTATGCAGTTTTTTATCCGAAAGTATCAAGCCTATGGTAGTTTTGTTTATTGATTGATTGATTTACAGAAACTGTTTTGATGCGGCTTTGACATACCTGACAGTATTTTCATTTGTATTTCTAAGCAAGCTTACAGGTAAGAGATAGTTGGAGGTCTTGGAATCAGTGGTAACATTCAGTTTTCCACCTCTTTCCAGAAATTCCTTTTTAAAAGTCTTTAGACGTGATTGCTTCCATGAGATTGCTACCTTTTGTGTATCTTCAGGTACAAATAATATGCACATGGACTTCTAGAGTTTGACTTTGAAAGGATGTATTTATATTGCCTTTGCAATATGGCTCAAATTTTAGGTTCAAATCTGCACAGTCTTCCTGTCCAAACTGCTAAAGCCCAAGCTGGAATGTTCCCTTGCTCAGGCCTTGAAAGCACCAGCCCCTCTACAGTTAATGCTGTGATCCCCTGGGCTTTCTTGAGCATTAAATGGTTTTATGGGATCCAGTAGTTGAAATTTAACCTAACCGTGAGTATGAAAAGACAAGAAGAATTAATTGTAGTGAGATTGCTGAAAGACACTTTCAACCTTTAGGGAGCTGTCACTAATAATGGGGGGAAGTAATGGAATATAATTCCTGAGTCTCCCTTTTTCTCCCATCGCTGACCGAGGCAGCATTGGCTTGTTGCTTGGTCTGTCCTTTCCCTTTGCACTGACGATCACTGGCCATTTGAATTCAGCCAGTGGTGTGTGTTCAACAGCCTCAGGCAGCAGCAGTAGCAACTATGAAATGAATTTGTAGCAGAATGCTAACAGCATCTATCTGATAGTTTGTCAACTTCTCTGTCAATAGCCATGGGGGATTTGCAATACATCTCCTTTTCCGTGCAGGGGTCTAAACGTGGAGTAGGTCTGTCCAAAGAGATGGGCTGACAAACTCAGCAGGACTTAATCCAGGCCATGTACACAACATAATCATGCTGTAAGGAAATATTTTTGTGACGAATTCTTGTATAAGCTGGCAAATTTCCCTACTGCCTTAGTAATGCACGCCGTTATTCTTTTGGCAAGAATGCATTTTATACATCAGTGCTGGGATGTGTAGGTTGGCAGGCTGACTCCTTATATTCTTTTGCTCTCTGAAGTGAATCTGGAGATGATACTGCTCATGGTTATTCTTGATTTGTTCATTCATGCAGGTCATTTTTGGCTGTGCTGGAGAACACTTTTTACTGTGCATTGCTTAAGCTGTAGCTTAGAAGCCACCTCAAAGTGACAGAAGGGTTTCTCATTTAATTTCCTCCCCAGTCCAGCCTCAGCCTCCCTTAGAATGCAGCAGAAGGCTTCCCATGGCTCCTTGTGGGTCATGATGTAAGAGATGCCATTTGCACTAAAACTTTGGTCACATCCAGGGATGGTGCCTGTGCATGCTCTGTCATGCTGAATGATTAGTGGACCTTTCTCTCCATGCACATACATTTCAGCCTGATTCCAGCCAGGGAATCCCAGGTGATTTTACACATATATTTGTGAAGCATTGTGTTTTCTCAGTGAGAAGATGTAAAGTCACTGCTCTGACTCATGAAACAAGCCTCATTTTGCCATGGCTATTTTTCCCCAGTTGTTGTTATTCTCTTAGTAAATGTGCCCAATCTTTGTGCTGAAATTTTCCTGCTGTCAGGCAGATGCAGGTCGAGGGATTTTTGCTAGTGGTTTTGAATGTTAGAAGAATGAGGTTTATTCTCATTCTTGTACAACTTAGTATGGAAGATAGATTTTTGTGCTGTATGAATGCCAGTTTGGTGGAATTTGCTGCTAATCATGGAAAATACATTTACTCCTTTGCCTCCTGCGTTGAAAGGCATTGTACTATTGTTCCATTTGAGTGATAAATGCCTGTCTCCTTGTGTTACAAATTTGTTTTCATTTTCAATTTCCTCTTTGTCAACTTCTAGATGTCCTTAATATATTCCAAGGATTTCAAAGATTATGTTAATCCATTTCACCCACAGTGTGTCTTTTGTTGGTGTATCATTGTGGAAAGCCACTTACGCTGTCTCTCTGAACGCTTTTATCAAGACAACATAGTCTGTTACTTTGGTGTCCTTGCTGAGAAGGTTTTCAAGTTATTTTTGTAACTTGTCTTTTTTTTTTAAAGAAGTTTAGAAAGAATTTGTCAATCTTGATTTATTTCCACCTTCCTCTGGTCTAGTCCACGCAATCATTTTGGTACTTGGCACGTGCATTTTCCCATTTATTGCTATTAGGATGACTTGAAATGTCAGTGGCACTCATGAGCCCTCTTACACCCCACCAAGGTTCAACACCATCAGAAGACCTAGACTTCAGTGACAGCACAAGTGTAGTCTGTTCCAGCATTTTAATTAGTAGAACAAGTTGGGTCATCTAGTCCAGTATCCTTGGTGCTCAGGGTCATCATACTCCTCCTTGGCAGCTGTGTCATACCTGAAGCATAAGGATTAATATACTTCATAAATGTTAGCATTATCAGAAATAACCTTGGAAGTTCTTAGCACCTCTACAAATGACTAATCCTCCTTTTAAGTGTTACTAAGCTGTCAACTTTATTGATCCTTTACATCAGTGAGCATCTCAGGTTAATTAGGTGTAGTGTAAGAAAGCATGCTTTTCCACAATAATGTTTCAGTTTTCAGCATTAATATCCTATTCAGTGTTAATGTCCTGTTTCTCTGCTTGTGTAATAGGCCTAGGAGGGAAGTTTCCTTGTTTTTCTCTCTGTCTTAAGGACAAACTGACAATAACCACATTTGGTTTCTACGCTGGAAAATCCTTTAAGTTTTTTTTTTTTGTTACAGCTTCGTAGGATCTATAGATTTTTAAGGAAACCATTAACATCCAGGGAGAAAGTGAGGGAGAAGGGAAGATGCTGCTGAGTTAGCGTGGTGGTTTGGCTGCAGGCGGGAGCCAGACACCACGTGGCCGATCAGAATCTAGTTGGTTCCTTTGGTAGTCAAAGTCATTAGTGTAACTGAGGCTTGGATCGGCTGAATTGTCAGGATGTCTCCTATCCTCTATTTGTGTTGGTGTTTCATAGGTTTTTTTTAAATTTTTTACTACCTGTTAAGAGATTATCATTGATATCACATAAAACAATTGGTCATCTTTGCTGGCTCAATTGCAAGCAGTGAAATAGGAAACAGTAGTGAAGCAGCAGCAGAATATGTAGTTTATCCTTCAGTCATTGGTTTACCTCATTTGATGACCTTGTGCATTTTCAGTAACGAACACATGTACTGGTATTTATTGCAATAACATTTCTTTCTACTAGAGAGACAAAGAATGAGCATGAGAGAGACAGCAAAAAGGGGGGAGGAAGAGAGAGGAGATGTTTAAACCTCATGCTGATTCAGGAAGAACCACTTTGTTCTGAAGACAGGAGTTTGTTCCCTCTCATGCAACTTGCATGCAACCTGCAGAAAAAAAATGGGGCTAGCCCTCTATCAGGAGCTTAAAGCACCTCACTTGGGTTATAAAGTTTAAGGGATCTCTGAAGGGCATGAGGTTCAATGTCTTGCTCAGAGCAGAGCTAACTTAAAATGTAGACTGGATTGTCCTGAGCTTTGTCCAGCTGAGTTTGGAGTATTTCCAGGGTTGGATACTCCACCATGCATCTGGGCAGTCTAGTCACAGTGCCCTAGTGCCTTCACTGGGCACGTTTTTTTTTTTTTCTCCTTATGCTCAAGTTACCATTTCCATTTCTACTATTTGTTTGTTACCTGCTCTGGGAAGAGTCCAACTTGTCTTCTCCACTGGGTTAGGTGAAGATGGCAATTAGATCCCACTTAGCTTTCTCCTCACAGTCCTTAACTGATTCCAAGTATTTCAAGACTATATAAATTCATTTCTGTCACCCAGCATTTGTTGTTGTGTTGTTCTGGAAAGGTACTTTCTTATCTCTGCCTGATTACTTTCAGCAGGGCAATGTGGTCTGCTGCTTTGGTCTGCTCACAAAAATGGACACAAGTTGAAAACACATTTTATGGGGGAGAGACTCTGAGCTGAGGATCAAGAAAGCAGTAGTGAGCACCTGCCAAGTGACAGCGTGTAGCCTGAAATTTGAAAACATGTATTTGTGCCTTCTTGTCTGCTGTCACTTTTTTTTCCCTATAAATTCTTCCTTCTCCATATTGCTTTTATCCTTTATTTCTCTATACCTCTCTGCTTTCTCTTGGAATGTTATCCTAGAAGGAAACTTACATTAAAAAAAAAAAAAAAAGAGGAGCTCACCAACAGCCTTAGCATGCTGCTCAGATTTCTAGAGTCAACCATTGTCATCTACATGGAATGTGGTTTGATTAGGATGATGCAGAAATTTTGACAGACATGTCTAGGGTGAGTTGGAAGGTAAATTTAGCTGGCATTTGAAGACTACTGTCAAATAATGAGGTGAACTTGCCCTGTGGAGGATTTGTTTCAGTTGCTGGCAAATTCTTCTTGACCAGTGAGGAGATGACAGAGATTCCTTAAGGTCAAGGAAGCTGCAGAATGGAGGTTTGTGTTCATTTTCTTACAAGTGTAAATAGTCAGGTGATTGAGGCATATAATTTTGATGGAGAAGGAAAAAAAAACCCCGTGTGTTCATATACAGAGAAGACACCCAGCTGCTTTGCCTGGAAAGCTCTTCATGGCTTTGGGAAACATTCCTCCAATCTTGCTTAGTTTCAGAAGTAGAGCTGCCTGCAGTGAAGGAAATAGGATACACAAGGATAGTCGCCATCTAAAGGATCATTAGAAGGGCCTATCTAGGAGCATTCTCTCTGTGGGATATCCCACAAATCTAGATCCATTATATAGCTTGCTGCATGAATTTCTTATGCTGAGATGTCTGTAAGTTGAGAAATTAATTCCTGGGACTCTTTAACAATAGCAAAAGAGAAGGTTTTAATAATTGTGAGCCCATGCTTTTCTGGAGTCATTGCCTGTACTCCAGCTAAATTTTAGAGATGGACAAGCAAACCTGAAGCTTTATGATATTAAAAGTTGGTGTCTGAAGATGGGTGTTTAAATGTTTGCTTATGAGCATCCACATGTTTAGACAAACATTTCTGTCATAATGTTGTTGAAAAACACATTCTCTTGGTATCTTGAGTAATTACAGCCAATCTACATGCTGTTTATTTCTGTTTATTTTCTAGTAAATTCACCAGCTTCTTCCATCAAAACCCCATGTCAGTTTTTTTGGGTCTAATGTTCTGTGGCTTTAGAATTATCACCCACATGTATATTCAAAAATTGCAGTTCTACTATAAAGTCATCCTGCAGGGAGCTCTTGAGGCTTTCATGACCTCATTTACACAGCGATAAATTCCCAAATCTCATTCAGCTTGTGTTTTCTCTGTGACTAAATATTTCAGTCACCCACCATATGAGATAATTTTACAAAGCTGAAGTGGTATGGGAAAGACTGCTCTAATTAAAGGTATAATAAACTTTTAAACTTGAACAAATGAACTAGTGCTCTGGTGGAAAAAAAGACAGTAAGCTTATACAACCTCTTGTTCCTAATTACAGTAACGGGTGTTTCTCGGGCTCAGTCCATGCGGCTGTTCTTCATGGCCCTCATTACTCTGGCTAATCTTGGAATGGCAGCTTCCTTCATTTTAATTTATGGATTCCATTAAAGGAAGCTGTGGTCTATATGTAGTTTGCTAAAGCTTAATTTTCTTGCAAAGTAAAAAAGTGGTTTTTTGCCAAAGAACATCAACAAAAAAAAACCCCAAATCCAACCTTATTTTAAAATGGGAATTTCTAAAGTAAGAGTCCTTGTATTCCTTTTGCCTTTTTTCCTGAATTGCACTGAAGTCATAACACTGCGTGTCCTCTAAAATGTGCATTGGATGCAGGTGCAAGTTCAGTTACAGAAAGTATTGATGGCACATTTTGGTTCTGTCATGATCCCAGGTTTTGTAGAAGGGCTTCCTGCTGGAGGAGGAGAGGGCGATTACGTGGTCGTTGCCTACAGGATACTTCAGTGACAGTTGACAACTGAATTGGAAAACACTCTTGAAAAAGTGATGAGGTTTTATTGTCTTATTTAAATTAAACTACATTAACCCAAGTGTAACGGCTGTAGCTTCTGAAACAAACTCATCAAAAATGGTGAAAGAACAGTTCAATGATACGTGGTTGCTTGAATTGCTGAACCCATCAATTTTTTGCTATTCAGTAAACACTTTGTTGTCAAGGCAGACCATAGCTACTCCTGTCGAATTCATGTTTGGTATCTTCTGTCTTGCTAAGAGTTTCTTGTGTCACTGAACCCAAGGCTTTCTGGAATGTTAATGAGAAGGGGAAAATATTTGGGCTGGAAAAGGAAAGAGGTTTACTTTATTTTTGGAAGGTGAACTTTCCATTTATCTTTACCTAAACCTTCAGGAGCTGTGTATGTTTATATGGCTTACGAGAAAAGGCTGAGAGACCTGGGGCTCTTTAGCCTGGAGAAGAGAAGACAGAGAGAGAATCTGATCAATGCTTATCAATATCTAAAGGGCAGGGGTCAAAAAGCTGGGGTCAGACTCTTGTCAGTGGTGCCCAGTAACAGGACAAGGGGCAGTGGGCACAAACTGGAACCCGGGAGGTTTCACCTAAGCAAGAAGAAAAGCTTCTTTGCTGTGTGGGTGGTAGTGCCTGGAGGAGGAAAGAATAATGATTACTGCATGATACTGTCTTAATCATGTATGCATTAAATTTTGTTTAGGTAATTAAACTGCAGGTTAAAATTTAGCAACTGTTCCTATTTCTGTAGTTGCTGCACTGTACCAACACAGGCTTTGACATTGCATTAACTTCATTTTTAGAGCCAAGCCAACAACTGTTGGAAACCCTTTGCTTATCATAATATTTCAACAGTATCTTCTTATAAAAAATGATCCAAGTGTCCATTCTGGAAGACTGAGTCACAGAGACTGTTTTCCGTGGGCATGTGTTAGTGTGTCAGACCAACAGCCAACGTGCTTGTGTGGCCGTGATGGCATATGGGGAAATTTCTGGTTTGGTAAAGGGCGTTGAAAATTTTTTGCCGACTAAAGTTTTTGCTCTTGGGAAAAGCTGTCTTTATGAGGGGAGACAACAAATGTGGCTGAAACCGTCAAAATTCCAACAAATCCAGTTATTTAGAGATTCACTGCTGCAAACATCAGCCTCCAAAAAGAAGAATGAATTTGGGTTTTTTTTGGGACAGTGTTACATCTGCTCCTTTTCAGCAGATTGGGGGAAGCTCACTGGAAATACAGGGCTTAGTAGAGTGCATTGTGTAAAAAAAGAAGTATTTCGGGCATTGTTTTGTTTGGGCTATGCAGGGCAGTAGCAAGCTGCTGTGGTTGTATAGTAGCTTAGGCAGCTAAGGAGCAGAAAAAGATCCACTAATCTTAGAATTTGACCTGGGAAACTAATTAATAAGCCATCAAGTCTTCAAGCATCTATAATTCTGAGATGATTCCAGCATATAAGTATCTCTGAGGATCTCCAGTCAACTGACATTTTTTTTCTTCCCTGTAGACAATTGAATGTAAATGAAATATATTTAATTTTTATACTTTTATTTAAGTATGTTTGTTTCTTCTCCTTGAAAACAATCTTGGATGGTCTATAGTATTTATTAATGGATTCTGGTTAATTTATAATACATTCGTAATCTTGTATTCTTTAGAAAAACAATCTTGCATTTTGTAGACATACAGGGTGCTTTTTGTACCTACATCACTGACCTGAAAAAGAGCTTTGCTGTGTTTTTTTTAGGGTTTAAATTTATCATAATGAACCCTCCCTTGGAAGCTGATATTCTCCAGTAAAGACTTCAGAACTCTCACTGACAATCTCCACTGGTGCTGCGTCCCTGCACTGGTTGTCGTTGCTTCAATTCAAGTTTTGGAAAAATATTTACTGTTGAATTTACAAAACCTCTATTTGTTATCAGTACTTGGCTTAAGATAAAATACTGTCTTTGGACCTTGTCCCTTATCCTTCATGGAAGTACTTACCCAGATTACTCTTCTATCTCTAGCATCGTCACAGGCAGAGAAGATGAGAACACTGAACTTCTGTTCCAAGGAAAAGGTTAATACCTGAGAGTTTTTCCTGAGCTATGTTTAATAGGGCAGGTTAGGCCATAAGTGACTCCTACAAAGCCATATGAGGAACCTCTTCCCCCACATTGACCAGCAAAGAGTCACAGGGTCAGAGCACTCAGTCATGTCTCTGCCCTTGGTTTTCAAGTGCTTTACCCATCACATAAGTTCAGGACTTAAGAAATACAAAGTTAATGGGAGCTGGATTTTCTGCCTGTATTTTGTCTCCATAGCTTATCTTAAAGCTTCCTGCTTTCAGTACCTTGGCAGCTGTTTGCTATCAGACTTAGGTCTGCAGTATAAAAATTGTTGTTGGCAGGCAAAAAGTGTTACTAGTGGCTATCACTGAATCAGCACTGAACAATGATGGAAGGGGAATGGGTAAGCTACCACTTTAGATCTTAAAAAGTGTCATAAAAAATCAAATAGAGGCAAGGGAAGTGAGCAGGGAGAAGAGGGTAGACAATGAAGAAAGTAATTCCAGTATGCATCCTTTATGTTATGCTCTGTACAAACAAGCCTATTAATGTGCAGGGTAGAGGCCATGTGGCAATCTCCATTTAATCATGCTTTTCAGTTTCTTGTCATCTGCAGAAACTTTCTGGGTTGACGTCTTTACAAGTGCCCCATTTTTATTAGGGAATTTGAGTATGATGAGTGGAGATGGGTTTTGTTTGCCAAAAAGAAAGTCTGTGTGACTGTTTCCTAATAGCTTATGAGTGTGTATAGAGAGGAGGGAGATAAAATTCTGCACGAAAACAACCCATTCTGAAAAGCAATATAGAACAATTTAATGATTGTCAGAAGCCTTTGGGATTTGGATATGTATATGGTTTTCTTTCTCCACTCATAGCTAGAAGCGGAAGAAACTGATGTCTGGATGAGACCACTGACCGTTTTCTGATTTCATGGAACCGTCATAGATGAAAATTTCTTTGGTCACCAGTAAAGCATCTTCCTGACCCCAGCGCCCTGAAAGCATCTTGCTGACCCAACCACCCTCATAGGTCTTTGGCATTTATTACCTCTTCAAACATTTCTTCAGTAGTCCTTTGCTACTCATTTTCTCATATATTATGAAATTATACAAAATAAATAATGTTTTGAGATAATATCATTTTCTTGAGGCTTTCAATTTATCTCATCTGAAACTCATTGTCTTATTATGGTGTTATCCTAACACCATATTTGATAGACCAGACAAATTGCTCTGAAATACTTCCTCTGGTGTGGTTTGCTGTCTTGGTACATATCTTATGACATGTCTCTTAACTCCTTGTTAGTTTATGACATTGATATTAGATTATATTGTCCAGGGTGTGTGTGTTTGTGTTTTTTTTTTATTTTTTTTTTTTTTTTATTTCATAATCAAAATGTGCCACCACAAATTGTATGTGGTTTCATCATTCCCCAGAATACAGCAGTGAGCTGTACCTCCTGACTGTCAGTTAGATGTTGTCACTTTGGTTTTGACTGGCATTTTACTAAGCCCCTACTAGATTCCATGCTTAGTTCTGTCAAAGCAGCATCATCTGTCTCTGCATAGTGAGGCAGAGTTTAAATTGTTGTCGGTGTGTCTGCACAAAGCAACTAACCTTTCATTGCAGCACTTCACCTTGTTCCCCACGGCTTAATCAAGGTCTTTACACAGCTGTAGAGCTTGGTTTGGTTTGCAGAGATTGATGCAGAAGTTGACTTGCTGTGCATCTTTCCACTTATTTAGAATTTTTAGGGAATGTCTGGGTTTCCATGTTGCTGAGACATGTTAGTCTTTAAACTCAATCTAGTATTTTACACAGCTTCATGTCTTGGAATGGCTTCTTTCATTAAAAAAAAAAGTAAAAAAATTAAAAAATTAATTAAGGCAGTAGATTACTTTGAAGTCTTCTTTTCCAAAGAAGAAATTTCAAACTTTGCCCTGGGAAAGAGTCTAGTTAGCTGCCAGAAGGTGCAGGATACTTGAGAATAGGGAAACAGTGTTCACTTGATCCTTGTGCTGACTCCCTGCTTAGAGTGTAGCAAATTACATACTTCTTGATTTAAACTCCAGGAATTTAACTAGTGTTCAGAGAGTTGCATAGGCTAGTATTGCTTTGTTTTTGTTCCAAAATGACACGCTAAAAAAAAACGCAAACCAACAAGCACCACTTTATTTTCTGCCTTCTTTCCAAGTTATTTTTAAAACCTGTGATTTAAATCTGTTCCGTTGTAGTACTGCACTCATCAGTGGTCACAATATAAACTGGTTAAAAAATGTAAAAGAATCTAAAGGGAAGCAGTAATATTGCGAGTCAGGCTTTTACAGCAATAGACAATTTTGTTCTGCTTTCACTCTCCTGTATTCCTGTAGCTGTCTGGTACTGTCACTTTAATGGAAGCCAAAGAGATAGAAAAAGTCTTTGATTTTTGTGGATATAAGTGTGTATTTCAAGTGACTTCTGGGGTCTTGAAACCCAATCGCTGCTGCTAATGATAAACCTCTTTTGTTAGTGACACTGTAGGACTCTTTCTAATCAAACTGACTCTAGGACTGTACAATGAAAAATGCCATCTGGGTTGGAAGGAGGATTTAGCATGGCTGGTGCTGAAGTGAAAAGTGGCATTGTCAGAAATGCTTTTAGCTGTAATATGTGTGCAAAGGGAGTAATAGACTAAAAAATACCGTTTCTGTTGTGTATAATTGGAGCTAATGGCATGTTGTCTGTGATGGATTTTGGCATAAAGGGATACAGAAATCTGTCTTCCCTCATAAAAAGATGGTAGGTTAGAGATGTGCTATCTTGCAGCTTGATGTAGTTTAAATATGAATGCAGATGACCTGCATAGTAGGCGCTTTAAGAGGGATGACATATACTTTAGAGAAGAATTGTTTAAAGGAAATGCAGTTTGCTGGGGATTGGAACTGATACTTTTAGCTGTTGTTATTTTGCTTTAGCAGATTTTTCTTGTCGCAGTTTTGAGTTAGGTCCATAAGAAAAGGAAACATCCATTAAATTTTAGAAGGCTGAAGAATATCAGCAAGAACCCTAACATAGAAAAAGCAGAAGAAAGAAGGAGGAAGAAGAGGAGGAAAAAAAATAGCGGTGGGCAGGCCAGAGTAGCCCAGCTCTGTTCCATTTTCAGAAGAATTTACAAAAACTGAAAATAGAGTGCTAAGTAGCAGCCAGTGTGGATTTATCAGAAAGAAAATATGTCAAACTGACAGTGACAGGTCAATAGACCTTGTGGCTTCAGAAGAACCAGTAAATTTAAGATGGCTGTAGCTTCACTTCACTGAGAGCTCTGACAGTATTTCCTGTGGCATGCTCCTAAGCAAGCTAAGGAAACTTGGCATTTATAAAAACCATGTGGGACAGAGGTACAATCTGTGTAGTAGCTGTACAGGAGTGGTTGGAAGCAGAGCAGCAAGGTGGGTTTAGAGGCTAGGTACTTTCCAGTACTAATATTACTGAAGCGTGAGAATCTGTTTCTGGTGATGCTTGTGGTATTTCCACTCCCTGAGGCCTTTAAGAGGAGGCTAGGTAATGTTCATCTCACTAACAGTTCCAGCAGAGGGATTCCATCCCTCCTCCTGATGCTGGGAGAAAAGCTCTTGAGCTCCTTTCGAGACCTATTTTGTATCGTATGAGCTCAGAAAAGACTGGGTTGCTCTGCTCTGCCTCTCCTGCCAGCCAGCAGGACCATGTGCATGCGTCTCTAGCTCTAACTGGTAACCAGTAATGTTGCTTGCAAAGGACAGAACTCCCATGTTTTGGATTTATCTTGTACTCTTTGCTATAGCAAATATAATGAGGAAAAAAAAAATCAAAATTATGGAATCCTTCATTAAATAACTAGTTTCAGCTTCATTGTGCAAAAGTACCCAGAACAAAACTGAGCAAACAAAAGAACTTAACAAAGAGGAAACAGCGGCTGATTGTATACGGCTTTAGAAGAGACTGTGAACTTACTGATTAGGGGCGTGTGTTTCCCTGATGTTACTTTTGCATGATTTATTCTCTTCTTTATAGTCATTTTGCCCTCTGAGGGTTTTGTTGGCTAGGTAATGAACCAAATGAGTGAATTCTCTTGGGTATATATAGAGAAATGTTTACTAAGTGATGTGCCCAGTAGCTTAGTTTTTATTGAGCCCCTGACCATGTCAAATATATTATTCACATATTATTACAGTTCATTACTTTTCAACACCATCAAATACGACACATACTGAATTTTAAAGATTTCCTTTGTGAAGGCAAGTGTGTATTTTAGGAGACAAATTGCAATTACTCCACTCTATTCTGTCTTTAAAAGTATCTCCATAATATTATTCCCTGCCATACTGTTCTACACAAACCTTTCATTTCCATCCACTCCAGGAATATAGGGAGATTAAGAAATGCACATCTGTGCAGTTAACAGTTGCAGTGTATGTTAGCATACACTGAGTATGAGAGGAGAATGCTGTAGTTATTCAGGACCTTTATATACCTAATTCTTTCTTTTTCATTTTAACCTTCCTCTATATTTCTTGTGAAGTTTTAGTGCTTTGGAATGAATGCATGTGGGGATAGTCCCAAAATGTTAAATGCAATTAAAAATACTTCTGGAACAAAGAATATTATTAATTTTTCCTTCTTTAAGAATTCTGTGAGAGAAATTGTAATTATTTACTTTGATATGTTTTAGTTCCCTGGACACTAATACTTGAACAAAGATCAATATATTGTATGTTTCTGAATGCAGCCTATTAATGTATTTTAACATCTCAGGCTAACTGTCTCTGAGTTATCCTTGTTACTTTTCTCATGATTAGAGAAACTCTTGGAATAATGTGCTTTTCAGTCCCCTGAAGGGTTTTTTTTTCTGCAGTAAAGTAGTTTCCAGATAATGATCTAAAGTGAATTAATGATTAGTTCTATTAGAAAAATTTAACAAATGAGATGGGTGAGGAACAATAAAGGTTTAAAAGTTAAACCAGTATTGCCACTAGGCACAAGCAACTACTGTCAGAAAAACATACACATACTGCCTTCTTACTCCGTTGCTTAAAATGCTCTTTCTCCAAAGAAAGCTTTTTCTTCTTTCCATTAATACTCTGCAGTGGTAGTTTGGTTCTCTAAACTGTATGCTTGCTAAATATATCTGAGATGGTGGACAATGGTTACAGTTGGGTTTTTTGGGAGGAATGGGCGGGGTGATGTTAGATTTTTCCACTCTACTTGATCCCAAATTGCATGCAAATTCTTTAAGAGCAAGATCTTAGCTTTCCTTGGTGTACTACTGATCCTGCTCAAAGGGAAGAGGTGGCAGGCAAGGGAGCCACAGATTCATGGTGGGAGCCTTCAGCTCAGGTGGGACCAACAGAGTTTGGTCTCATCAATAGCAGGAAGAAATTCCTGGGGGACTGAAGGGACCGGGCAAACCTTGCCATATCACTCCTTCGGCTTGAAACAGGGAGGGACCTGTCTTCAGGATACAATAAACAGGTAGCATTGTGTACAGATCTTTTGTTTTACTTGTCTGTCTTTCATGATCACTTTGAGCTTCTCTGTTTAAAGATGAAATACTGGAACTGTTGTTACAATGAGGTTTGGCTTTCCCTGTGTTTAAAAATCTTCCAGTCCTTTTCGAGGAGCTTGTAAATGGAAATGTTTGGGCAGCTCCATGTCAAAGCTATGGCAAACTTGGGATGCTGTCACACTCAGCTGCCTTCTCTTGTTTGCAAGCAAACTCTGCCTTTGGAGAAACAGAATTTCTTTCTGAGTTTTACTAGTAGATGACACGATGCTATCAGTGTATGGTAATCATAAATTTGTTTTTTTCAAAGGTTTTGCTGTTTGGCTAGTTAGTACTTTACCTTCACAAATGGACCTCTGTGAACTCTCAGGTTACATTTGATTACTGGTGGAAGTTTTGAGGAAAAGGTGACAACTTTTGTTCAGAGCTGCCTGTCTGGTAGTCTCTGAGATGGTTCATACTGGCTGCCCTGTGGTTTGTGTGCCCCAAATCAGAATTTGTTTACTTGTCTTCACAGCAACCAGGAAATTACACGTACCTCTGTGCTTGTGTTTTGTTGTGTCACCTGAATGCATCTGAAAGATATCCTCAAAGCTGTGCTCCAAGTCTTGGAATCATTTGAATGCAGAGCGTACATTAAATAACAGCTACTGTGTGTACTGTCAGCAGTCAGTGCAATAACTCTGGGCTGTGGAAGAACTCTCCGAGTTCTGCAGATGGACCTATTGGCTTATCTTCTCTAACTGGGTCTTAACTGTGACTTTGCTGTGCTTGGGTCACATTTCCTTCTTTAGTAGAGCAAATTCTTAAATGTTTTATTACCAGATTCATCACTTCCAGTTGCATGATACTGAGAATTTGCTGATGACAGCTATTGATCAGGACTCTTAGTGTTCTCTCATCCTTCCTCTGATACAGCAACGCTGAACTTAAAATAATAAAGAATCTAGTACTCCCAGTCATTTAAAGTGGTATTCTGCCTCTATTTGGCAACACCTTGCCTGAAGCCAGAGAGACAAGTATTTCCCCCAATCCCCACCATTTGTCATTCTTAAAATATCTGAAAATCTTAACATTTGCTCATTAGCTATTTGTGTGCTACTATCCCTTCATTGATTTTTTTTTTTTTTAAGTCTTAGAAGAGTACTTGAAAAGGTAATGCTGCACACGGTTTCCCTAACAAGTTATGCAAGCCTCTGTGAAAGGGTTTTGTAGAATCAGGCTATAAATCCCATGAATAGGTGCTATTGATTTCTGAAGAGGTCTTGCTGGAAAAGGAATGTGCTGTGCAGGTCTCCAGAGGTGTTATAGAACTCACCATAAGGACAATAGCACTGAAGAAGCAACCGCAGGAGAAAATCAATTCCATGGCTATTTTTTTGTCTGTTTGTTCTGAGCTAGGTTATACAGGGGAGAGTATATGGAGTAAGTTATATTATTTCAGCTGGGGCTGAAAGTTGCTTTCTTTTTTATACTGAGAGTTATTTGATGTGCCTGTAATATGTGTGAGATGAGGTCTATTGCTGGTTAGATGTGGCAAGTAGACTGTGGCTTGTCAGATTCTTTACTTGGAGTGTGTGAACAGGGATTCCTTACACAGCAAGTAAACATTACCTTTAGGAAAAGAGTAATCCAGTCATGGTGCCAGAGTTACTTTAATGAGGAAAGTGTTTGTCTTATTCTGCCACCATCACTTGCTTAAGACCAGGACCATATGTTCTGTCATCTTGTTCGTTTGCTGTCAGACACTGACTTGAATCCTGCTTTTATAAATAAAGGCATAGGAAAGGCATTACATTTGTAGAAAGTAACTGTTTTACTAGAGGTTCTGCTTCCATCCTACCTGAAAGTAATATTTAATGCTTATATTCGTTCTAGTATGCTGACATATGAGAGGAGGAGAGGAAAAAGAAGAAAGTGCTGGAAGAGAAAATGGAGGAAGGTCCCAGAAAAACTAAGCTAAAAGTCCCACGTAATTTATTTTAGTCTTTATTTTAGAAAAATCTCTGATGCACTGTTGGCTTGAACTGAAATCTCTGTTCTGTTTTGAGAAGCTGTAAGTCCTTATTCCTCCGTGCCAGAAACAGCAAAGGTAGACTACTGGTTTTTACATGAAGCTGAAGCTACCTCTTCTTTTCATTTACTTTTCCACAGTCATTCCCCAGGTCAATAGGTACTCTACTTCCTCCTTCATCTTTGGAAAGACAGTGTTATCCTCAAGGAATATGTTTGATCAAAGAAATGGAGTTTAGCCTTTTTGGTTCATACTGTGTTCTTCACAGCATGTATTTGGTTTTCTGTCTATAGGAGCATATTTTTGGATGTATTTTAATTTGTGGTGTTTGGGACTAGCAAGAAAGTAATAAATGGCAGAATAAGAATGTTAGTTTTGGCTTGTAATTTATGCTAATGTTCATGAAACACATAAATCCTTAGATTCACATCCCTTAAATAATGTATTCATCCCAACTGACAATGTACCAAATGTAATGATTTTAGCAGCAACTGTAGAAATGTTTAATCAGTTGAAACATGAAGACTAAGAAAAAGAAGGCTCTGCAGAGAAGTCTAGACCTGGCTCTGGGTAGTGGTTTTTGGACCAACAAAGTCTGTCAGCTTTCAGTATTAGATATGGGAAGATACATTTATTTATTTACTTACTTATTTTGTTAATAAATTTGTAAAATTCTGTCTCTTTCATCTATCTTCTTAAAAAAATTGTCCCAGTAAGCACAAGCGGTAGTGCTAGAAGTATTACTTCTCTCTGTATTTCAGGAGTACCTAACATACTCCTAAAAGATCTACATGATTTAAGAGCCTATTTTGAAAGAAAGGGGCTTTTCAGCTCTTCAGAAGCACTTCTCTCTGCTCATAGGCGATTGATGATCTTTCAAGGCGGTCCTCAGGCAGGCGTGACTGCAACAACAGCATTCCAATCTGCACTGAGAATGCAGCAATTTAAAATGTGGGCATTTTGCAGATGCTTTCGTCCATCTCTTATACCTGTCTGTAGTCATGTAAGAGGAGGAAAACTGTTTTCCTTGTATAAAACTAATCCAGGAAGGCTTTGTCTTTTATTAACAGCTGTCATGTCAACTGTTTGCTTTATACTACAAATCTGCCTCATCAGATTTCTACCAGATTTTTTTGTCCCCAAGACATTTCTTTCCATTTCTGTCCTCTGATTTCACTTCAGTGGGGGATGCAGTCTTTTGTAAGAAGTCTGTCTTCTGTGCTAACAATGCACAGACTTTGTCCTGTCCTTTTTTTTCCCCCCTTATTCTCATATATGTACATTTTATAAAAGTATTTGGAGTTTAAAATACTTTTGCAGCTTGACTCAAACCTGCTCTGGAAGGAAGCAGTCTGTGTCTGTGGACTAGTTTCAGGCACCTACTGGGAAGAGAGAATAAAGGAATCAATGTATTCTTTCTCTGTACTCCTATTCCCAACTCTGCTTAGAATTGTAGAATTGAAGAATAATACAGATTGAAAAAGACTTCTGGGGCCACCTTGCTTAAAGCAGTCCAAGTAGATCAAATTACTCAAGACGTTGTCAGATGAGCATCAAATATCTCTGAGGATGGAGACTGCTCAGCTGCTCCACACCTCTGCTTCAGGATTGGACCACTCTCTCGTGGAAAGAGATAATTTCCTTGTTACACCTTGTGCCTGCTGATCCCTGTCCTTTAGCTGCACACCTATGAGACACCTCTGACTCTGTCTTCTCTACACTCTCCCATGAGGCAACTTTTTAAAATGGGAGGACACAACTTGTAATAAGGCAAGCAGTCATTTTGATTAGTTTGCCTTAATTAGAAGTCACTGCTTTTGCTTAAATTCTCAGTTTATTCTTTACATTTCTTTCAAATACTGTTATAAGCAGCTAATGTTCACTTGATAATTAAAGGTCATTGCTTACAGAAGGAATGAAAATATATAAATATAGGAAATACAGTACAAGCCACCATATAAATAGCATACCTAAAGACAAACCATTAAATGGATTTCTCTCGAGGCATGCATTTAGTACTGTGCTGACACTTAGACAAGTATTTAGCAGCAGTTCAAGGAAAACCTTTCTTCTTAGTATTGGCTGTAGAAGTCAATAACCACAGGCACATGCTTACCTGAAAAAGGTGCTGTTGAATGGTAACCAGCTGTGTTTTCATGTGCACTACAGCATGATGAGCTATGCAGATTTTTGCATAATGTATGAAAGTATTCTAATTAACTAATGATGCACATGACAGAATAGCCATGTTTGAGGTTCAAAAGAAAATAGTTTGGCAGTTCAGAGTTAAAGCATACATAAGACTTCAAAAATCTGACATTTGCCAGTCTTTACCCTGGCATGTCACAGTATTCAATCACATGCTCCTTTACAGTGTGTCACACACTATTTTACATGCTGGTTGGCTAAATACATGCAGGATTACACAAGATGCAAAGACTAAATTCGTCTGACAAAAATAACCGTTTTGTCAATATTGGTATCCTTTCCCTCAGCAGAAGTTTTCTGTGGTCTTGCTAATAACTTTGCAGTTATTGTGAGCGGCATCACTTGTGCAGCTTTCTTGGCAGTGCTTCTTGCACTCATGCTTCTTGGCAGTGTAATGGCACTCGCCATCAAGCCTGAGGAAAATGTGCATTTCAGCTTGTTTTCACTTTTGAACTTGTCAGATTTCAGCATTACCTTTTGGAAACAAGGTTGGAAAGTGTACTGAGGTGAACTTTGGCTCCCCTGCAGAAGCCCCAGTGAGCATGAGAAATGCCTGAGCTGAGGATCCGTGTGTGTGCTGCCTCGGCTGATATTACCAGTGTAGAAGGTTTTTTGCTTTTTTGCAAAGGTTCACTAAGAGTTTGTCCTCTGTCTGCTATCGCTTGCTGCGTGTGTGATTTGGAAAGCTTACTGGAATTCACTCACATTACCTGCTCTGATTGCAGGCTGGGGTGAGGTGCAAATGTGTCTGTCTTGGTAAATCAAATCCTGCATCACCCTTCAGCAAGTAGCATCACTGCAGCTATGTTGTCATAACATTTGGTATCATAAAATGCATTGACTGGATTAGAAATTATTAGAGGTTAGTGGCAGAGGAGGCGTGATCAGTATATGGAGTTGGAGATTCTTTTAGGTTTTGGTCTAGACTAACATTGGCATAAAGTCCTCACTCAGGAGAGCAGAGTCAGACTCCTCACTCCATTTCCTTTTTAGTGGACTTGCATATCTGCAATGAAATAAAAAAAATAAAAAAATAAAAAAATATGAAAACAGTGTGATGGAGGGCTGAACTAACTAGCTGAACTAACAAGTTGCTATGTTAAGTTTTGGAACTGTGATATTTTATGGCTATTTCCCTACAC